>NC_066875.1:12464309-12638653 GCF_022985175.1 Labeo rohita
TCCTAAAGGTCTGTTTTTGAAACAAATCGGCCACTAGTTGTCGCTAATGAGTTTTATGGCTCTGTAATCACGTGGTGTTTCACAAATCCACACAATATGCATATCATTTGATAGATCTCCTCATGATGAACAACTTTGCCTCAAGAACCATTGCTGTCAATCAAACCGTTCATTAATTATTCAATAATATGTCAAAAACCTACTTTTGCGAACTAGTCCTAGGCTTTTCACTCAATCTCGATCAAACCACTGCAGTCATATTCTCTGGACTCTCTAGATCAATAATTATCAAAAAAATGTTGAATTTTGTCCTTCGGTTAGCTATAATGGGGTCATTTACAATAGGGGCTTGGCCACATATACCGAAAAGCTTATAAAACCAAAACGAAAACTCAAAACTTTACGAAAATTGGAGAAAACATGTGTCAGATGACTCTTAACAAGCATGCAAAGTTTCATGGAGATCGGAGCATAGGTGGCGCAATAACAGTTAAAAAGGCTTTAAAAACAAGATTTCTATGGTAAATGGCCTCAAATTGTTAAAAAATGCTCATCTATTCACACAAACACTAGATCTTACACTTACATCTGTATGATATATCCTCTCATTCTGAAAAAATTTGCATACCACCTCAAAGGCCTTAAATGCTCGAACCCCGGTAATTGCTGCTTGCAGCTATATTTATTTTTTGCTTTTGTTGTTTGTTTTTTGGTGATCTGGCACCTTGAGTTTCTTTCGCTTGAGTCTCTTTAAACTGTTTTCCTCTGAGAGCACTGTACCAATATCAGATGCTCAACTACACTGATATTCTACACAAATAGGGTAAAACAAGCGCATTGACTACTGATTATTAAGTTGGCTTGAAAAAGCCAACTTACTGATATTGTATGTAAACTTCTTCTTCTTCTTCTTCTTCTTCTTCTTCTTCTGAGACCCTTTTTTAAAGTGTATCTCCTCCTAGAGCTTTTAAGCTACAGCCACCAAACTCGGCCCAGACCTGCAGACTCTTCTTCTGAGACTAAATTATCAACTCTAACTCCTCCTAGAGCTTTAACTCTACAAACTCCAAACTCAGCCCAGATCTTCAAACTGATCTGAAGTTAGTTGCTATATCTTTTCTAACTGATCGGACTTACGGTTTTCCTAAAAATGACGATTAAAAAACTGGGAAAAATCCCATAGACTTACATTGACGGAATGTTCAAATGAGCCAACACTTTTCAAATTTCAACTGTCAAAACTCCCAGAATCCTTTGAGCCTCAATCAAACTTCCCTTCTATGTACTGTATTTCTAATCCATTTAAAACTCATTCAAACTCATCTATCTATCTATCTATCTATCTATCTATCTATCTATCTATCTATCTATCTATCTATCTATCTATCTATCTATCTATCTATCTATCTATCTATCTATCTATCTATCTATCTATCTATCTATCTATCTATCTATCTATCTATCTATCTATCTATCTATCTATCTATCTATCTATCTATCTATCTATCTATCTATCTATCTATCTCATCTATCTATCATGCTATCTATCTATCTATCTATCTATCTATCTATCTATACTATCTATCTATCTATCTATCTATCATCTATCTATCTATCTATCTATCTATCTATCTATCTATATCTATCTAATCTATCTATCTATCTATCTATCATCTAGAATCATCTAACCATCTATCTATCTATCTATCTATCTATCTATCTATCTATCTATCTATCTATCTATCTATCTATCTATCTATCTATCTATCTATCATCTATCTAACATACTATCTATCTATCTATCTATCTATCATGCTAGCAACCCTAACATACACAACACATATCTTAGAAATCTGAATGTCATAGAGACATGGGGGTTGGTTTATATCATTCATACTGGCAACATGCTTTGGTGTGCTATCATTGGCAGCTTTCAAGCCACTCCCTAGCAACCAAACTGATTACCCTAGCAACATGCTTAGAAACATGCTATCTCTACATCAGAACATCATAGAGACATGGGACTTGGTTCTTTTGAGTCATGCTAGCAAATAGGAATCCTTAAGATGCTAGTCATGCTAGCAGTGAATACCTACATGCTAAAAGTGATTAGCTAAGTGCTAAAAACATGCTAAGAACATGCTAAGAACTCTATAACATCCATAGTAATGATCTGTGACAACTAGTAACAGCCTAGCAACACCACCCTAGCAACCACCCCAGTTACCCTAGCAACCACATAGCAACACCCTAGCAACCACCCTGGATGGACCTAGCAACATGCATAGCAACACCTTAGCAACCACCCTGGGTACCTTAGCAACCGGCCACCTTAGCAACCACCCTGGAGTATGCTAGCAACCGCATAGCAACACCCTAGCAACCACCCTGGATACCCTAGCAACCACCCTGGACAACATAGCTTAGCAACCAACCCTGGGTACCCTAGCAACAACATGCTAGCAACACCCTAGCAACCACCCTGCAGCAACCCTGGGTTAATCACACACTAGCAACACTAGATACATAGCAACCACCCTAGTCACCCTAGCAACCTGCAACCACCTAGCAACCACCATGCTAGATACATGCTAGCAACATGCATAGCAACACCCTAGCAACCACCCCTGTTACCCTAGCAACATGCTAGCAACACCTTAGCAACCAATCATGCTACCCTAGCAACAACATGCAACACCCTAACAACACCCTAGCAACCATAATCATGCTAGCAACACCTTAGCAACCACCCTGGGTACCTTAGCAACCATAGGCCTAGCAACCACCCTGGGTACCTGCAACCTAGCAACCATGCCGAAACCCTAATCACCTGCAACCGCATAGCAACACCCTAGCAACCATGCCCCTTATCATGTTAATAAAATGGTAAAACATGTTAGCAACATGCTAATAAAATGCTAATCATGCTAGAATCATGCTAGTAATCTTAGCTAATTATAATCTATCTATCTATCTATCTAACCATTGCTATCTATCTATCTATCTATCTATGATCTATCTATCTATCTATCTATCTATCTATCTATCTATCTATATCTATCTATCTATCTTATATCTATATCTATCTATCTATCTATCTATCTATCTACAGACTAAAACATTCAAACTTTAAAACTTCTAAACTATTTTTCAGACTGAAAACCATCCAAACTTAAAACTTTTTAAAACTTTTAAACTTTTTTTTTAAACTTTTTAAACTTTTTAAACTTTTTAAACTTTTTAAACTTTTTAAACTTTTTAAACTTTTCAAACTTTTTAAACTTTCTGGTCTGGCTTTCTCAAGCCAACTTAAAGTTTGTCTTGACGAACTTTTTTATCTAGTTATTATTATTATTCTTCTGAGACTAAAATTATCAACTCTAACTCGTCCTAGAGCTTTAACTCTACAAACTCCAAACTCAGTCCAGATCTTCAGACTGATATGGCCGGGTGTGCTATATCTTTTCTAACTGATCAGACTTCCGGTTTTCCTAAAAATGACTGTTAAAACTGGGAAAAATCCCATAGACTTACATTGACGGAATGTTCAAATGAGCCAACACTTTTCAAATCCCAACTGTCAAAATCCCCAGAATCCTTTGAGCCTCAATCAAACTTCCCTTCTATGTACTGTATTTCTAATCCATTCAAACTCATTCAAACTCATCTATCTATCTATCTATCTATCTATCTATCTATCTATCTATCTATCTATCTATCTATCTATCTATCTATCTATCTATCTATCTATCTATCTAAACATGCTATCTATCTGCTAATCATGCTATCTATCTAATCTATCTGATCATGCTATCATGCTAGAAACATGCTAGTCATGCTATGCTCATGCTAGCATGCTTTGTAGTAACATGCTAAAACATGCTTTGTAATCATGCTAGTGACATGCTAGTCATGCTAGAAACATGCTAGCAACTTTGCTAATCATGCTAGAAACATGCTAAGGACATGCTACTCATGCTAGAAACATGCTAGCGCAATGCTAATCATGCTAGAAACATGCTAGCGACATGCTAGTCATGACAGAAACATGCTAGCGACATGCTAATCATGTTAGAAACATGCTAGCAACTTTGCTAATCATGCTAGAAACATGCTAGCGACATGCTATGCTATGCTGCTAGAAACATGCTAGCGACATGCTAATCATGCTAGAAACATGCTAGCAACTTTGCTAATCATGCTAGAAACATGCTATGCTAGCAATGCTTCATGCTAATATGCTGCTAATCTTTGATGCTAGAAACATGCTAACAACATGCTAATCATGCTAGAAACATGCTAGCAATGCTAGAAACATGCTAGCTAATCATGCTAGAAACATGCTAGCATGCTAATCATGCTAGAAACATGCTAATCTAATCATGCTAGAAACATGCTAGAAACATGCTAATCATGCTAGAAATGCTAATCATGCTAAAACATGCTAATGCTAATCATGCTAGAAACATGCTAGCTTTTTGCTAATCATGCTAGAAACATGCCAGCGACATGCTAATAATGTTAGAAACATGCTAACGACATGCTAGTCATGTTAGAAACATGCTAGCAACTTTGCTAATCATGCTAGAAACATGCTAGCGACATGCTAATCATGCTAGAAACATGCTAGCGACATGCTAGCTAATCATGCTAGAAACATGCTAGAACATGCTAAATCATGCTAGAAACATGCTAGCAACATGCTAATCATGCTAAAATGCATGCTAGAAACATGCTAGAAACATGCTAGCGACATGCTAATCATGCTAGAAACATGCTAATGCTAATCATGCTAGAAACATGCTAGCAACATGCTAATCATGCTAGAAACATGCTAACATGCTAATCATGCAAACATGCTAGCAACTTGCTAATCATGCTAGAAACATGCTAGCAACTGGCTAATCATGCTAGAAACATGCTAGCAACTGGCTAATCATGCTAGAAACATGCTAGCAACTTGCTAATCATCTATCTATCTGACTAGACTACATTCAAATTTTAAAACTTCTAAATATAAATTTCAAAACTGAAAATATAAATTTCAACTTAAAACTTGTTAAACTATTTAAACTTTTCAAACTTCTTACCTTTTCAAACTTTTCAAACTTTTTTTCAAACTTTTCAAACTTTCTGGTCTTTCTTTCTCAAACATGCAAAGTTTGTTTGTCTTGAACTTTTTTAATCTATCTAAACATGCTAATCTATTTAAATCATGCTAGAAACATGCTAATGCTAAAATGCTAATCATGCTAAAAACATGCTAATAACATGTTAATCATGCTAGAAACATGCTATGCTAGAAATGCTATGCTAATCATGCTAGAAACATGCTAACTAACATGCTAATCATGCTAGAAACATGCTAATAACTTTGCTAAAACATGCTAGAAACATGCTAGAAACTATCATGCTTATACATGCTATAGAAACATGCTAAATGCTCATCTAAAACTGCTAGCATGCTTTCTAAACATGCTAGTAACATGCTAAAAACATGCTAGAGAAACATGCTAATAACTTGCTAATCATGCTAACTAATGATAGTAACATACATAGCTAATCATGCTAGAAACATAACAATGCAATCTTAGAAACATGCTGAGAATGTATCATGCTACTCATGCTCAAACATGCTAGAGCAAATAGCAACATAGCAACATGCTGAAACACAAAACTGCCTAGAACATGCTATCTATCTCTACTCACTTCAAACTTCCTTCTATGTATGCTAGCAACTATTCCTCATTCAAACTCATTCAAACATGCTATCTATCTATCTATCTATCTATCTAACTATCTATCTATCTATCTATCTATCTATCTAACATCTATCTAACATGCTATCATATCTATCTATCTAGAAACATGCTAAAATGCATGCTAATCATGCTAGCTAAAAACATGCTAGAACATGCTAATCATGCTAAACATGCTAGCTAGAAATGCTAGTCATGCTAAAAATGCTGCTAGCAACTTGCTAATCATGCTAGAAACATGCTAGCAACATGCTAATCATGCTAGAAACATGCTAGCAACATGCTAATCATGCTATGCTAACATGCTAAACATGCTAATGAACTTTGCTAATCATGCTAGAAACATGCTAGCTAGCACATGCTAATCATGCTAGAAACATGCTAGCGACATGCTAATCATGCTAGAAACATGCATAGCAACATGCTAATCATGCTAGAAACATGCTAGCGACATGCTAATCATGTTGGAAACATGCTAGCAACTTTGATAATCATGCTAGAAACATGCTAGCGACATGCTAATCATGCTAGAAACATGCTAGCGAATGCTAATCATGCTAGAAACATGCTAGCAACATGCTAATCATGCTATGCTAGAAACATGCTAGAAACATGCTACTTTGCTAATCATGCTAGAAACATGCTAGCAACTTTGCTAATCATGTTAGAAACATGCTAGCGACATGTTAATCATGCTAGAAACATGCTAGCAACATGCTAATCATGCTAGAAACATGCTAGCAACTTTGCTAATCATGCTAGAAACATGCTAGCAACTTGCTAATCATGTTAGAAACATGCTAGCAACTTTGCTAATCATGCTAGAAACATGCTAGCGACTTGCTAATCATGTTAGAAACATGCTAGCAACTTTGCTAATCATGCTAGAAACATGCTAGCAACTGGCTAATCATGCTAGTAACATGCTAGCAACTGGCTAATCATGCTAGAAACATGTTAGCAACTTGCTAATTATCTATCTATCTGACAGACTACATTCAAACTTTAAAACTTCTAAATATAAATTTCAGACTGAAAACCATCCAAACTTAAAACTTGTTAAACTATTTAAACTTTTCAAACTTCTTACCTTTTCAAACTTTTCAAACTTTTCAAACTTTTTCCGGCTTTCTCAAGCCAACTTAAAGTTTGTCTTGACGAACTTTTTTATCTAGTCTAATATCCTAGCAACTGCCTAGCAACACCCTAGCAACCGCCCTGGATACCCTAGCAACCACGTAGCAACACCCTAGCAACCGCCCTGGATACCCTAGCAACCGCTTAGCAACACCCTAGCAACCGCCTAGCAACACCTTAGTAACCGCCTAGCAAAACCTTAGCAACCAGCCTGAGTACCCTAGCAACCAGCCTGAGTACCCTAGCAACCGCCTATCAACACCCTAGCAAACGCCTAGCAACACCTTAGCAACCACCCTGGGTACCCTAGCAACCACATAGTAACACTCTAGAAACCACCCTGAGTACCCTAGCAACTGCCTAGCAACACCTTAGCAACTGCCCTAGCAACTACCCTGGATACCCAAACAACCACATAGCAACACCCTAGCAACCACCCGAGGTACTCTAGCAACCACCCTGAGTAACCTAGCAACCACACAGCAACACTATATCTATCTGTTTTTCTAATAGACTGTATTGCCTTCAAAATATTCAGACTTTAATCTTTCAAACTTTTTTAAACTGAAAACTTACCTTAAAACTTTTAGAACTTTCTGGCTAGGGTTTTTCAAGCCAACTTAAAGTTTGTCTACGAACTTTACTGTCTAGTTATTATTATTATTATTATTATTATTATTATTATTTTCTCTTGAATCCATGGAAAGAAGCAGCAAACACTTAAATATCAGGTATGGTTTACTTGTTTCACTTGTTGAACAGAATGTGTTTTCAGGAATGACACAAAACCTGTTCACGTCTCTGTGGTTAGATCAGTGTGCTCAACAATGTGTGTTTGACCTTCATTATGAATATTTTGATTATACTGTGTTTTAAATAACTTACAAATAATCAAAAACTCCTATTTGAATCCTCTCACATTATTTTTTACCTGACAGTCACAGTCTCATTGATGGGCCCTTTGTCTTTCAGGTGTGAATCACTAAATATTCATGGCCATTGTCACTCACTCGCATTTGGCCTTTCTAACACAAAACATGTCTTACAAAACTTAAATCAATATATTGTTTTCTGTGAATGAGTGAGCATGACATAATTTTGAAGTAAATATTCTAGCCTATAAGACTGATTACTCAGAAGTCTTATTCAGAACTATTCATGGGTTCTGATGTGTTTTATGGCCTTATTTCAGCTACATTTTTTCCAAAACTTACTTACCATGCATAATCTTTTTTTTTTTTCCTAAAAACATGTACATCCATCTTGCTCACATATTATTGTAGCACAGTTTGTGCTGAATACAAAAATAAAATAAAATAAAATAAAATAAAAATGACATGTTGTTATTATAAGTAGCTGAAATAAGCACAAATGTCAGGGCATGTCAAAACATCTCAAGGGTCCCATCTCAGACCCCAGAGGGTTAGTGAAGTTCTAACCCATTTCCCATTGTACAACTGGTCACCGTTCAAGATGCGATTATCTCAAATGACCTACAAGCAACTTAACTGTTTACTTTTTTCTTCTCTGTAGTAATTAAGCCATTTTGAGGAAATGAGCATGATCAAAAATCTATTGTGCAGTGGAACTTGGTTTGGCCAGTCTGTAGTTTCTTACATTATAAATGTAGTTTGTTTCCCTCAATCAATACAACTGGATAGAACATCTCAGTAGTCTATTCATATAATTCTATATTTGAATCAGTTTCAGGGATATTTGGAAGCTTTGGAAGCTTCTTTGATCAAATTCAAGTTCAAATATGCAGTATTTGTAACTATGTTTAAAACAAATTTCACGTCTTTTAGGAAAATATGGTTGCTCTGCCCACGCATTGTATTCACATCAGTAAACCAAAATTTGCCTCACCTGGATTAAGTATTAGAATTTTGTTGTAACATGAAGCATATGTAGCGAAAATATGCTTCCACTTGCTATACTTATTTTTGTGAATGGCCCTTTAATCACACTCTACCTGCACTTTCCTCCCAGAACTTGACTTATAATGAACTGGTTCCGTTAGGGTAATTTAGATTTGCGTTTAGAAGCAATGTGCTGGAACAATTGATAGGAGGTTTCCTTTTTCATAGGTTTCCTTCCTTTTTTGGACAACAATACCTGTTGAAGATTGAACTCTAAAGTATATATAGGTAAACCCTATGTTATGGGGACAAAATGTCCCCACAAAAATGGCAATATCTGAAATCCCTGAAATCTTTTTTTTTTCTTCTTCTTCTTTTTTCCCTATGAGTAGGACTAGTAGTAGGGGGGTAGAATAGAAAGTTTGCACAGTATAAAACTCATTGCTCCTATGGAACATCACCATAATGATAGGAATACCTGTGTGTGTGTGTGTGTGTGTGTGCACATCTGGGGGTGGTCTATCGCCAAAGTCTTCATATTAAGCTGTCTCCTTTCCATGAGGTGACATTGTTTGAATATTTGGCATTTAAAGTCACTAGTCACTCTCCACTGCTTATAATACTGGTATATCATCCTCCTAAAATGAACACTCAGTTTCTATCAAATTTGTGTGAATTGCTGACAATTGCTTCTGCCCAATCTATAGCTATGCTATTGATAGGGGATTTCAATATTCATGTGGATACTGATACTGTTCATACTCTTGAGTTCATGTCTGTTCTTGATCTACAGCAACATATTGATTTTACTACATGTACTCATGTACATGGCTGTACACTGAACTTGGTTTGCTCTACTGGTGTTGACATTAGTGCCTTAAGAAGCTCTGACTTAGGTATCTCTGATCATAAACTGATTGAATTTTCTTGTCATATTTACATTCCAAAAACTGTTGTTAAATCGTTGATTGACTATCGTGCATGGAAGCTGGTTGATCCTCTGTCATTCTCTGTGATTCCCCCTTCTCTGACTGTTGCAGTCTTTCCAGTGCCGAAGACATTCTTAATGTATATGATGAAAGTACTTTTACTATTCTGAATCATTTTGCTCCTTTAAAATCCAGACAGGTCTCTTCCTTGCGCACTTTTCCAATTCAGTACTGAGCTTAGGGCAATGAAAACCAAGGGCAGAAAGGCTTTATAAGAAAACTGGCCTTACTATTTACTCCTTGGCATATACTGAACACATTAAGCAGTACAAGAACACTCTTAATGCAGCTCGATCATTTTATTCCTCTATTTTCCAAAAACAGGCCTAGAACACTATTTACTACATTTAAAAAGTTAACTCAGCCTCCCGCGCAGTCTCTAGAGGGCTATGATCTAATGTGTGACTCTTTCCTGAATTTATTTCAGAGTAAAATAGCTGCCAACATCCTACCTCGGTTCCCACTACTGAACTTCTCTTTTTATGTCATTATCATAGCTTCTCTAGTTTTGACATGTCAATTTCAACTGGAACTGTACCCTCTAAGCTTAAGCTTGCTGTTGTCACCCCAATTCGTAAAAAGCATGGTCTCGATCCTTTTTCACTGAGTAGCTACAGGCCTATTTCAAACTTATCTTTTCTTTCTAGAAAAAGTTGTTGCCGCCCAGTTACAGGCCTACTTAACAGCACACAACCTTTTTGAGCCTTTCCAGTCTGGCTTTCATCCATTACACAGTATTGAAACTGCCCTGGTTAAGGTCTTTAACAATCTTCTCCTAGCTTCTGATTCTGATGCTCTCTGCACTCTCTTTCTGTTAGACCTCAGCTCAGCTTTTGACACTGTTTGTCATGAGATACTCCTCTCACGGCTTTCAGCTATTGGAATTACTGGCACTGCCCTTGAATGGTTTTTCTCCTATTTGACATATAGGCAACAATTTGTTATATACCACAAACACAAATCATCTACAAAATCCATCAGTTCTGGTGTACCTCAAGGTTCTGTTCTGGGCCCTCTCCTTTTCACTATTTGTATGCTACCAATTGGACAAATAATTAAACGCTATGGGTTTAACTTCCACTGTTATGCAGATGACATTTAGAGGCAAAAAACTGCTACTGGGGTGTAAAATAAATCGGTGCTCTTGTTGTTTTTGATACCTGTTCAGGTGACCATGTCATATGACGAACCGATTGCTTAAATGAACTCTAAATTGTGTTTGTAAATTGACACCCTGATGAAAGCGAGTTTCGGCAAATTTCTTTAAATTTAACTGAGGTTATACTGATTGGCTCTAAAGCTGTTATATCAAAGCTTTCTGGTCAACAGGTGGATCTGGATGGTGATCTGATCATGCCCTCCACAACAGTTCATAATCTTGGTGTTCTCTTTGACTCCACTCTTTCATTTAAGGATCACATTGGTAAAGTAGTAAAGACCACCTATGTAATATCGCTCATATTTAATCTTCTCTCAGTAAGCAAGATGCTGAAACTGTTATTCATGCCTTTGTCACATCTTAACTAGATTACTGTAATTCACTTCTTTATGGCCTGTTAGCTAAAAATATCAAAAGACTACAATATGTTCAAATTTCTGTGGCTCATTTGATTACCCACAAAAGTAAGAATGATCACAATACCCCTATCCTCTATCACCTTCACTGGCTTCCAGTTTCCCTGCACATTAACTTAAAGAAATTAATTCTCACCCATAAAGCTATCCATAACCTTGGTCCCACATATTTATCTGACTTACTTCTGCCCTATGTCCCTATCCACTCCTTACAATCTTCTAGAGAAGAATTGTTCATCACCCCTAAGTTCTGTCTGGTGATTATGGAATGCTCTTTCCCAAAACATCAATCAAGCATTATTCCTTCTCTCAAAAACCTTAAAAACACCTTTTTTTTTTCCTGAGTATTATTCTTCAGTTTTCAGTCTGTAAATTGTACCCTGTCATGGATGTTTATCTTCATTCTCTCTGTACCAATTAATCGAACTTTGTAAGTAGTCTCTGTACAGTATGTTATTTTTAGCTGTTGGTTTGTATTCTGTCGTCTAGTAATGATGTTATTTGTTTCTGTTTCTTAAACTTGACTTGTAAAGTGACCTCGGTTGTGGAAAGGCACTATATAAATAAAAAAATATTATTATTATTATTATTAATAATCTACCTAACATTGTTTAGAAGGCAGACATAGTCTGTCAGTTTAAAATCTAAACTAAAGACCCACCTCTTTAACCTGGCTTACACATAACACGTTAACACATTTTTAATATTCAAATCTGTTAAAGGATTCTTAGGCTGCATTAATTAGGCCAACCAGAACCGGGAACACTTTCCATAACACCCAATGTACTTGTTACACCATAAGAAGAATGGCATGATGATATCACTCAATTCATTGATGAACTAACTTTTACTGTAAATTGAGTGTTTACTACCTTTTGCATTATTGACACACTATTTTCCAGTTTAATACTGCAAAGCTGCTTTGACACAATCTGTATTGTTAAAAGTGGAATACAAATAAGGATGACTTAATTTGACCCAAAAAAAGAGGGCGCTGGCCGAGACGGCTGATAAACTAAACTGCGATAAAATAAGTTTGAACAACCAGTCATCTCTAATTCAAATGAAGAGTACGTACCAGCACTCATCGATTGGCAAATAAAATGCTTTACAAAAACTACAGTAAGTTTTCCACCACGGCCTACGAATCTTGGTGTGCTGATAAACAAACAATCCACCAGACAGAGCTTGATCGGATAACAGTACTCTATACTCTGTTGCCATGTCTCCATCAGCAACACGAAATCCAGGTTTTTGGAAGCAAATAATTCACTGAACAAAAATGACTTGTTTGAATTTGAATTAGCATCTCTCCGAGTCTTGAGTGGTGCAGAAACAACACCTGAAGCAGAGGGAGAGGCTCACGACAGCGACCTCAGGTGCACAGTGCACACACCGCGACTAGTAGTAAGGTTTCTCCTTGGCAAAGGAACCAAAGCCCTAGGGAAATCCAGGAAGACAGAATGAAGATGTTGTGTTTATGGGGTTTGAAGACACCATAAAAAAGCCTTTTAAAATGCACCTGCCTTGCCGCCCTTCCCTGTTTCCTTCTCCGCTGCTTCTTTGTACGTCCCATTAGGCCTTCTCCATTCCACATACAGGCAACTGGTGCAGACGAACATATGAACAGGGTTGAAAATGCACCTGGACCACTCCAGGTACATTCGCCACCACATTCCTCTATAGAAGACCAGATCAGTAGCATCGTTTGGCAATCATATACCCATGCAGTAGACATGACATCTGTGGACAAACTTCGTGAACCAGACTGTCCTGGTACTTCCTCTGGATGACGACATAAACTTTTTCAAATTGTTCTTCCCAAAATGATCTAAGATTTCTGGGTGCACCTTTTTCCTTAAAGTTACTGACCAGTACTCTGTTTTCTAGGATTAGTTCAGCTCTGTGCACAAAGTTTTCCTTCTTTCCTTCTCTTTCTGTGACACTCTTGAGACTAACTTGTAAGCTTCCATAATTCTCTTTCTCCATTCAACTGCATAGTCACTGTAAGAAGAGCTTCGGTCTGTCACTGTTACACCAAACAGGATGTCAATAGGCAGCTGTGGAGTATGGCCAAACAGGAGATAATAGGGTGCAAACCCGTCGCCTCACACTTCATGCAGTTGTACGCATTCACAACTTCATCAAGTGATGACAATCTCAGGTAAGGTCCTCAGCATTGCCAGTAAAGTTTGGTTAAACTGTTCAACATGGTTGTTACCATGCAAGTGATACAGGGTCGTCTGAGAACCCTTCACACCACTGCACTCTTTTAACTTTACAAACAGCTTGTAATATTCCCTCCCTTGGTCGTGGTGCAGTTTCATTGGGAAACCAAACTTCAAAACGAAGTCACCAAACACTTTGTCAGCAGCTGTGTTGGCACTCTTGTTTCTGCATGCATATGCTTGTGCAAAGCGCGTGAAGTGGTCCAACACAATTAAAATATATTCATAACCACCTGTAGACTTCTCAAGATTCAAAAAATTCAATAGAAACCAGCTCAAACAGGTAGGTGGTGGTGATGTTAGTCAAAGAAGTTCTGGTCACTTTGTTTGGATGCTTGCTTCTCAAGCAACTGCAGACAGATGTGACATAGTGTTCCATTTCCCTTTGTTTTTTTGGGCCAATGAAAATGTTCTCTTATCAAGTTCAACACCTGTTCTGCCCATAAGTGACCCGTATTTTGATGTAGCTCAAGCTTGTGATATTTCTTGGGCAACTGATGAAGAGTTGCTGTCTTCTGGAACAAGAGACCATTTTCATCCAGATATAGGTTCTTTCCCTCATCAGTCCCCAAGCCTCTTTTCATCGGCTTCTGTTTGTAGACCGTGGTTTGGATCTAAGGTACTTCAAGACTTCTCTGATTTCAGGGTCTTCCTCTTGGGCTTTTCTCAAGACTTCCTTGGGGATCTTAGCATCTGATGTGATCAGCTCAGTCTACTTTTTTTTTTTAGACAATGCTGTTTCAATAGTAAGTTTTCTGAACATGTTTGCATATAGTGTTTTTCTCAGGAGCGGTAAGGGATCTTGATCCATACGCTATGACCACTAACTTGCCTCTCTTTCTTTGATACAACACTGGGTTACACTTTATTTTGATAGTCCACTTTAGACATTCTACTAACTATGAGTAACTTTGCAACTACATGTCAACTAATTCTCATTCATTTGCAACTACATGTTTACTAACTCTCAAAGCAGACTGTTAGGTTAGGTTTAGCGTTAGTAGAATAAGTTTACATATACTTGCAAAGCTTAGAAGCCTGTTAGAAGATATTAGGCAGACAGTCTACTAATACTCTAATGACTAGTTAACATGCAGTTGCAAAGTTACTTACTGTTAGTAGAATGTCTAAAGTGGACTATCAAAATAAAGTGTTACCCTAGCGCCTTCCTGTTAAGTGTTGCAGTGAAGTACAATGGGTTTGTTCAAAACTGGATAACCCAGCACTGGTAGGTTTGATAAGCAGTCAATTAACTCACAAATGACTTCTTGGTGTTCATTTGTCCATGTGACTGGATGAGACAATGTCTCTGTCCTTGGCAGGTTTTCCCCTTGCTCTTATGCTTGGGGTGCACCTTTTCTTTTGATACCTTTGTCTCAGTTAATAATATGTAAAGAGGTGTGGCATAGCAGGAAAAGTTTTGAAAATATGACCTGTAGTAATAGAGAAATCCTAATAACTTTCTAACCTTAGGGTCCATGATCGATGCAAACAGGAGGTTCCCATAAGTCTTCTCGCTGAATCAGTACCTTTATATCAGTCATTTCTGTGTATTGGGTGGTGTGTTCAATGGTAGCACAGGCACTCTCTTGCTGGGCTGTCACTGGTCTCTCCTCAGCAGGGTAGAGCAGCGGCTCCCAATCCCAGTCCTCGTGCCCTCCCCAATCACCCCAACCAACCCAGTGATGTGGTTTTGTCTGGTCCCAACTTGAATGTCACTTTGACCCAGATTTCAAAAGGAATGACTGTTTGATTCATGGCTCAACCGGTGAGACTTCCAGGATCTACAATCTCTTCGAGGCTGCATAGTGTCAAGTGTGAGGGTGTTCTTTTTTCCACTTACCATTCACAGCACTTGTTACAGTGCAAAAAAAAAAAAACACATTTTTAATCTGATCAGGTTCAGTAACTGTGCCATTACGTTTGGTAGACAGCTGATTAGTACTTACGGATCTGATAAGCTGTAGATGTTATCCTTCTGCTTAGCTGCCTCCTGGGCTTTCAACTGTGTAATGCTGTCATGCAGCAGTTTGCTTTTGTCTTCAGTCTGCTTCCTTTGATGGTCAAGTGATAATGTTGTTTGATTTGTTACCGTCATACTGCTAAACAAGTTTCCTCTTTCAGTTCTCCCTGCAAGTGGTCCTCCACACCCTCTGGAAAGATGTCCACTTTCCCCACTTTTTAAGCAATGGTCACACTGGTCACCTCTGCCACTCTTCTGATATCCCCAACATCCTTACTATGAAGGTGCTGAACGGTAAGTGCTATTGACTTTCCTCATTTCTCAGATTTCCTCCTTCAATTGTTTGATGACATCATAGAGGTCATAGAGGACATCATAGAAGCCTTTCTTGTCCCCAACCTGTGCGAGTACAGGCTGTTCTTTGCCTCCAGTGGCCTGATCTATCCTTTCTTGGCTTTGTAACTCTGCCTGAACTTCATAGACTTTTGTTTCTTTGATGTGAGCACAATTCTTAAACTTTTGTTATTCTCATTTAAGGCATGCAGCTTCATTTATCTTTGTGATGTCACACAAGAGACATGTTTTACCGCTCTATTTATTGCAATGATTTTATGTATAATAGAGTTTTGACTGGTTTACATGTTTTCTTAAGTCTGTTTTATTTCTGATTTATTTAACATTTTTTAGTGTGTATGTGTCTTTAAGAAATTTATAGTTGGCTTGGATGCAGGAACTGTATAAAGAGAGCAGCATGGCCGACAAACACTCAGCTACCAAAAATTCTGTGGACTTGCATTTCCAGATTTACTTGCAAATTTGTGGATTATCACTCATTTTGGATTGTATCTGGTGGACTGACACTGGGACATTTCAAAACACTAGAATTCTTGGACTGTTTTAGGGTATGGTGTGATGGACTGTATGCCTTTAACAGACTTTTAAGAGTTTTCTTGGTTTTATTGTGTTGTTTTAAAGTCCAATGTGAATACTGTAAATACACCATTCTTTTTAAACATATTTCTCTTCTATATAATTCTTTTAACACCTACAAGTCACTCACACAGTAAAATCTGACCCCATTTTAAATTGTGTAACCCAGCCTGTTAGGCTGATCGTTACAAACTTCATCCATCACTGTATGATGATCAAGGCAGATTTTAATCTGATATTTGATGTGATCATTGGATAATCCAGGCACACAGGAATCTTTTCTGAATTAGGTCAGGGCTGTATGATTAATCCGCATCAGGCTCTCTGGCAGCAGCTAAAAGCCTTTCTTTCAATTCATTTGCTCAGAACAGAAAGTTGTGTGGCAAGTCACATCTTTTTTAGGTGATATTTATCAGCTGATGGTAAAGGTAAGTCTGGCTTTTTTCCTTGTAATGGCCTTTCAGAATTGTGCGCAGACTCATACCTGGACTCAAAATAATGTTGCAGTTCTGCATACCGTTTCTGTAGATGCCAGTGTTTTGTACACACTTTTGTACACATTTTTTGGATCATATTCAGACCCAGCCAAAATCACAGCTTGGTACACACTCTCAATGGATCTCACTTCCTATATCCGGTATACTGTAAAAACTCCAACTTGCAAATTGTTTACTCAGTTTAAAAATGTAAGTCAAGTGGACACATTTTTAAGCAAAATATTGAGTTTACACATAAAAACAAGTTAACTCAATGTTTACTATGTTTTTCTCAATGAACACAAATAAGAAAGTTGAGCAAACTCAGTATTTTTATTTCTTCATTTGAGCGGTCAACTTGACATTATTGCGCATGCGCAAAGTGCCGTCGCTGAACTATACACGGAGTTTACTGCTTCAAACATAAACAACAATGGCAAAGGGAGTGGATGTCTTCTTTTAAAGTAAGTTCTTTCTGCCCAGATTTAATATAGAAAGTAAGCCAAATAAACTACACAGTTAGGTTTGTAAATGTTCTTTAAAGAAAGAATAAACATTGTTGAATGAAGTCTGGCGGCTAACTAGTTAGCTAACGTTAGCTTTGTTTTTCCAAGCATGATCAGCTAACGTTAGCATTTGCAAGGTATGTATACAGATATATTTTTACAGATACAGTTCAAATGTCAATTAAACGAGTATATAATTAACCAGATAGAGGTTAATTATGTGTTGTATTTCGTTGTGCTAGGCGATATAACTTACTAGTTTATCTGGCACACAGTTGTTGTTGTTGTTGTTTTGTTTTTTTGTGAATCCGCGATACTGGTGCATATATGTGAAAGTGCAAGACGTGTAAGATGATAAACGTGTTTATTGACACACAACCGAAGCGTGCAGAAAATATGCGATCACAGATTCATCTCTCTGTAGCAGCTTAGTTCGCTTAAATTGTCAAATACACATAAAGTTTTGTCAAAATGTGATTATTTACATAAACAATCACTTGTAAGTCTGAAATGAGAGTCAACGTCTGAGATAAAATCGCCTGTGTGTCAGTAAATTTGATCCGTGCATTAACGTTAGCCTCATAAACTTGCTGATATTTGTTCCGTTAATGTTACAAATAAATAAATAAATCAATAAATAAATAAAAAGCTGAGACAACACTCACTCCTCTTCACTGAACAAATTTAGCAGCTTCAATAAGAGTCAGTTTATTCCATACAGTGAAGATATGCAGTATTTTTTTATACATGTATTTTTTGTATTATTTCTGACTTATTTCTGTACTGGTAAAAACTAGTCCTTATCCAGAATTTTATTATTATTATTTTTGTTATGTTTTAAACATTTAATGTCAATATTTAGTAGGAAATATAATTTTTTTTTTTTTTTTTTTTTTTTTTTTTTACTGCAGGACACAAAGCCAGAGGATGTCCACACCAAGGGTATGAAGATGAGCATCTTAACTATTACTGGAAGATGATGTTGTCATCCACTCAAACCTAAAGGTGCCTAGGATGTAGTACTAGAGACGCAGATTGTGTTGGAATATATACATGGCCTTACCACTGCTGTTGCTGTCCTCTTTGGCTTAATTTAGATCATCCAAAAAAATGAAATTTCTGTCATCATTTACTCACAGCCATGTCGATCCAAACCCATAAGACATTTGTTCATCTTTAATACACAAATGAAGATATTTTTAATGAAACCTGAGATATTTCTGTCCATTCACTGAAAAACTATTCACCTAAAATTCTGATGCTTCAAAATGTTCATAAAGAGATTGTAAAACAAATACATAAGAATCGAATGGTTTAAACAAAGTCTTCTGAAGAGACGTGATCACATTACACATCACGCATTTCACACTAAATGCTGCTCCATCTCTGCAAGTGCTGTGAGTTTGAGCCTTATATAACATGTATTAAAAAAAAAAAAAACCCAGAAATTGTATTATATTTTAGTTTTCTATACAGTGATAGCTTAAAAGCTATGTCAATTAGCACTGCATTATAAGTACACTCTAAAAAGATGGTTCTTTAAAGGTCTATTTAGAACCGAGTTTAGTTTTTTTTTTTTTTTTTTTCCTGGCTTTAAAAAAAAAAAAAAAAAAAAAAAAAAAAAAAAAATTGTAACTGTCAAAACACCTCATTACTCATTTTCTGGACATCAACTATCCAGCTACACAGACTATCAACACAGTTTCAACAGGTGAAGTTCTTTCTTACAATGTCTATAAAATGTTAACTTTCATATTGTAACTTGTTTCCCATTGCCAATAATGTCTTTTTCTTTTTTTTAGGTTCTTTTTTGTGTGACCAGCTCTGTTCGGTTAAGGATACTCTCTTCTCCACTAAGTAATAGAGGTAATGAGTTTATTCATTGTTAGATTTTTCTTAAAATTATTACTTGAGTCTATGCTTAAGTGTTAAAGCTATATAAAACTATCCTAAGATCCCACTTTAAATCACTTTTTCTTTTTTTAATATTTTGAAGGGCATACTGCTTATATGTCAATTTTTGCTTATGGCCTTCATAAGCATAATTGTTTTTACATAAACACATGGACACTCTTTAACTGTAAACTCAACTGTGTATTTCAGATGCATCATATTCACAACCTCATCTTCTGCAGAGAAACTGCCACTCAATCACACCACATTGATGGGCTTAAAGGCATCACAGAGAATCCTGAAGATACATTATTCCTGGAAATTTTGTCATTTATTTTCTATTTCTATTTTTACTTTCTGGTGTATTTTTTTCATGTTCATTGTCAACTGTCATTTATTATTTGTATTTAGCCAATAACTGTTTTTAGAGCATTTTCATTTTTGCTTCAAGTTCATGTCAATTAAAAAAATTAAAAGTACCTAACTGAAACTACATGCTGTTTTGTTTAGTTTTTGTGTGAGTGTGTAAAACCCTAATACAGGCTAAAATACATTATAGGAAAAACAAAAATGTTAATAGATAATATATGTAAATAATATCAATAAGTAAAACTAGTATCAAAGGTATAAATATACTAATATTAATGAAAATAAACTATTTTCAAATGTACTATTTTCTAAATCCTATTTCATGCATCCCTCCAACTGCGCCTCTTCAGGAGACTTAAACTGCTCAATTCATATTAACTTATATATTTATTTAATTATTTATGATCTCTTTATGAACGCTTTGAAGTTTTGAGTGAACAGCCTTTCAATACAGAAGTCTCTCAAATTTCATTAAAATATTTTAATTTGTGTTGAGTGTGAACAACGGTTTAGAACAACATGGGAGTGAGTAAATGATAAATTTTCAGAATAATTTTGGTTGAATTATTCCTTTAAGTGTTGTGTTCATAGTTGAAATATTTTGCTTCTTGATCCAGTGTGTTTGTTGCATTATGGATGCGCCAAAATAATAGATGGAGCAAGATGAACGTTTAAAATGACGGTAAAGTTTAGCTTCCTTTAAATTATATAAAAGTTTTTTTGTGACTTTTGATTTAAAACTTTACTTAAGGCTGCAGAATTTTAATATTTTTAATGTTACATTTTTCTGCCACTTAAAAAAATAATTTTTAAGTGTGTGTTTTTTGTTTAAGAGTGTTTTTATTGTAAATAGTCACATCCTAGTTACATCATAGTTTGAGTGGAGAAAAGCTAAATCGTGTTCATTTTGCAGAAAGCCAATAAATACTTTCTGTAATGATGACAAAATCTTGTTTGTGTTATATTTACAGTATTGTTCATACTGCATGCATTTGTATTCTTAAAGGATGTGGAGGAGCATACAATGTGGCTTAGAGTCTGGATGTAAGATTTAAAGTTATACATTTAAATAGTAAAAAATGCAGTTGAGTTGGCTTAAAATACTAAAGCAACCGGCTGCAAAGCTTTTTTGAGGTTACTGAACTTCAAGCAAAAAATTACTGGCACAACTTAGTTCTTGAAGTTCAGTAAACTCAAAAAAGCTTTGCAGCTGGTTACCTTAATATTTTAAGTTGAGTCAACTTAACAATTTAAGTTAATCTGCTGCAAAGCATTTTTGAGTTTACTGAACTTCAAGAACTAAGTTGTGCCAACTCTGACTGGTAGTTCACTCAACTTCACTGAAGTTCACTGAACTTTTATATATGAGTTGGCACAACTTCCCTCCTTTAAAGTTGAGTAAACTCAAAATTGCTGTGCAGCAGATTAACTTAATTTTTTAAGTTAACTCAACTTTTTATTTTTTACAGTGTAAGCGAAGCAGTGTATCTCCTCTTCTGGGCCCATCGCAAGGCAATGAAAATGAATGGGAGAATCCTCTATTTCCTTTCTTTCATCAGTGTTACTGCAGTGTACATGGCCGCTTTTATTCTAAACAACGACACACTGCCTCAGTTTTCACGATTTCCTGACACAACACGGATGAGATGCGTGGGATGAATTAAGGTCCTTCTAAAATATTATGCGGGAGCACGTTTGTGAGGAGTATGCATTTAAAAACTGAGGATGTTTAGGCCCACATCTCATATCACCTGCTGAAATGTTCCTATTAATATATTTCCCTTCCAAATGTGCATTCTGAATAATAAATAAATTTAACCTGCTGCAGTCAATTTCGTCTTCTCATTAACAATGTTTTTCTCATCATATTTTATACCTGTTTACATTAAAATAAATTTGACTGATAGTACAAAATTACAAAATTAACCATGGATTTATTATAGTAAATATGTAGTAACCATGTTATATTTTATTTTATTTTTGTCTGCGGACTGATTTCCATTTGTATTGCCATAGTTTTACTACACATACCATGGTTAATTTTCGTAAGAGCGGTATTAAAGGGGTCCTATTATGCTCTTTAAAGTGCCCCTATTATGCCATTTTAAAGGTTGCTAATATTGTTTTAATGGACTCCCAAAACAGGTTTACATGTATGCAAGGTCAAAAAACACTTCAGTTTTCTCCAAAAATAGATTTAATTTTACCCCATTTCTAAATGATTCCTAAACGACTTGTGCGAAGCAGTTTGAAGAATCAGTCTCTTTAAACCCCTCCTTTCCATGAGCCCTCACTGCTGTGATTGGTCAGATGGCGCAGTCCTTTATGATTGGTCTACCGCGTACAGCGTGTCGGAGAACGAAACGCCCATTGCAATTACTGACGACAGCCCTGGAGACTTGTCAATACACATTGATCATAATCTAGATGTGCTATGTTTGACAGAAACCTGGCTAAAATCAGATGATTACATTATCTTAAACGAGTCTACTCCTCATGATTACTGTTATAAACATGAGCCACGTCTAAAAGGTAAAGGGGGAGGTGTTTCTACAATTTATAGCAATATTTTTAGTGTTTCACAGAGAGCGGATTTCAAGTATAACTCATTTGAAGTAATGGTGCTTCATATAACATTATCCAGAGAAACAATTGTTAATGATAAATCCCCTATGACGTTTGTACTTGCTACTGTATACAGGCCACCAGGGCACCATACAGATTTTCTTCAAGAATTTGCTGATTTTATATCTGAGCTAGTGTTGGCTACAGATAAGGTCTTAATAGTAGGTGACTTTAACATCCATGTTGATATTGAAAATGATGCGCTGGCAGCTGCATTTACAGACATTCTAAATTCTATTGGAGTTAGACAACACGTGTCAGGTCCCACTCATTGTCGAAATCATACTCTAGACTTAATACTGTCACATGGAATTGATGTCAATGCCGTTGAGATTCTGCAGCAAAGTGATGATATCTCTGATCATTATCTAGTCTCGTGTATTCTCCAGATGACTAAAACTGTAAATTCAACTCCTTATTACAAGTATGGTAGAACCATCACTTCTACTACAAAAGATTGCTTTCTAAGTAATCTTCCTGACTTATCTGAATTCCTCAGCATGTCCAATAGCTCAGAAAAACTTGATGATGTAACAGAAACTATTGACTCTCTCTTTTCCAGGACTCTAGATACGGTCGCTCCTCTGCGCCTAAGGAAGATTAAGGAAAATAGTCCGACCCCATGGTATAACGAGCACACTCGCGCCCTAAAGAGAGCAGCCCGGAAAATGGAGCGCAGCTGGAGGAAAACAAAATTGTACAGAAAAGCGTTAAAATCGGCCAGATCTGACTACTTTTCGACTCTTTTAGAAGAAAACAAACATAACCCTAGGTATTTATTCAATACAGTGGCTAAGTTAACAAAAAATAAAGAACCAACAGGCACTGACTATGCCCATCAGCATAGCAGTAATGACTTTATGAACTACTTTACTTCTAAGATCGATACAATTAGAGACAAAATTGTTACTATGCAGCCGTCAATTACAGTGTTGCATCAGATAGTGCGCTATAGATCTCCTGGGGAACAATTCAACTCATTCTCTACTATAGGTCAGGAAGAATTGTATAAACTTGTTAAATCATCTAAACCAACAGCTTGTATGCTAGACCCTATTCCATCTAGGCTACTAAAAGAGATGCTTCCAGATCTCATAGATCCTCTGCTAAATATTATTAATTCATCACTGTCATTAGGATATGTCCCCAAAACCTTCAAACTGGCTGCTATTAAGCCTCTAATTAAAAAAACACAACTTGACCCCAACGAATTAACTAATTACAGACCTATCTCGAATCTCCCATTTCTGTCAAAGATATTAGAAAAGGTTGTATCCTCACAGTTATCTTCCTTCCTACAGAAATATGATATCTGTGAGGATTTTCAGTCAGGTTTTAGACCGTACCATAGTACTGAGACTGCTCTTATTAGAGTTACAAATGATCTACTCTTGTCATCCGATCGTGGTTGTATCTCTCTGTTAGTGCTACTGGATCTTAGTGCTGCGTTTGATACTATTGACCACAACATTCTCTTGAATAGACTTGAGAATTATGTTGGCATCAGTGGTAGTGCATTGGCATGGTTCAAATCGTATCTATCTGACCGCCATCAATTCGTGGCAGTAAATGATGAAGTATCATATCGATCTCAAGTGCAGTATGGAGTACCACAAGGCTCAGTACTAGGGCCGTTACTCTTTACGCTTTACATGTTACCCTTGGGTGATATCATCAGGAAATATGGTGTTAGCTTTCACTGCTATGCTGATGATACCCAGCTCTATATTTCTTCGCGGCCTGGCGAAACGTACCAATTTGAAAAACTAATGGATTGTGTAGTTGAGTTAAAAAATTGGATGACAAGTAATTTCTTACTGCTAAATTCTGAAAAAACAGAGGTGTTAGTTATTGGGCCTAAAACCTCAGCGTGTAATAACCTAAAACACTGTCTAATACTTGATGGCTGTTCTGTCAATTCTTCGTCATCAGTTAGGAACCTAGGTGTGCTATTTGATGGTAATCTTTTCTTTGAAAACCACATCTCTAGTATTTGCAAAACTGCATTTTTCCATCTCAAAAATATATCTAAACTACGACCTATGCTATCAATGTCAAATGCTGAAACATTAATTCATGCGTTTATGACCTCACGGTTAGATTATTGTAATGCTTTATTGGGTGGTTGTTCTGCTCGCTTAATAAACAAACTCCAGCTGGTCCAAAATGCAGCAGCTAGAGTTCTTACTAGAACCAAAAAGTATGATCATATTAGCCCGGTTCTGTCTACACTGCACTGGCTCCCTATTAAACATCGTATAGATTTTAAAATCTTGCTAATTACTTATAAAGCCCTGAATGGTTTAGCTCCCCAGTACCTGAGTGAGCTCTTATCGCATTATAGTCCCTCACGTCCGCTGCGTTCTCAAAACTCTGGCAATTTGATAATACCGAGAATATCAAAATCAACCGCGGGCGGCAGATCTTTTTCTTATTTAGCACCCAAACTCTGGAACAATCTACCCTACAATGTTCGGGACGCAGACACACTCTGTCAGTTTAAATCTAGATTAAAGACCCATCTCTTTAACCTTGCTTACACATAACAAATCCACATTCTTATAATTCAAATCCGTTAAAGGATGTTAGGCTGCACTAATTAGGTCAACCGGAACCGGGAACACTTCCCATAACACCCGATGTACTCGGTGCATCGTCAGAAGAATGGCATCTACGCTAATATTAGTCTGTTTCTCTCTTATTCCGAGGTCACATTAACCACCAGATCCAGTCCGTATCCAGATCAGATGGTCACTGCAGTCCCCCGGATCCAGTCCGAACCCAGCCCAGACGGTGGATCAGCACCTAGAGACGACCTCTACAGCCCTGAATGTCAGCGGAGTCCACATCAACTAGATGAGCCCCAGAGACGGATCCACATTAAAGACCACATCACCCAGACGGCTGTCGGCACAAGACCACGGGAACTTTGGCCAGAGGAGAACTGGCCCCCCGACTGAGCCTGGTTTCTCCCAAGTTTTTTTTCTCCATTTGTCACCGATGGAGTTTTGGTTCCTTGCCGCTGTCGCCTCTGGCTTGCTTAGTTGGGGACACTTTCTCTTACACAATATTGCATTTTATTTTATTGTTTTTGATTAACTACCTTTACCTATAATGTGAGTGTTTAATGTTGCCTTTGGCATTGTTGATGTACTGTTTCCTATTTAATACTGTACAGCCGCCTTGTCACATTTCTGTATTGTTAAAGGCGGTATATAGATAAAGGTGACTTGACTTGACTTGACATAGAAAAGATGGCATCGATTTTACCATAACAATTCCAGTCATAGTCTGACAATGAAACGGCTGAAGTGGCTGATCGACATGTTAACATGGACTACCGTGGAAAGTGCTCGCAATTTGCTTTTATAACCGAACCGGGCACACCTCTATGTTGTAAACTTCAACATTGAATAATGCATTAATGCGGCTGTCACACCGAACGCGGAAAGCGCTGTGCTGGCCGCTAAGCTCAGTGCAGCCCTTCAGAGAGCACAGCGACAAAAGTTCATTTGAACAACACATTTGAACTTTATCTGCGGCGTGCGCGCTCCACTGCACGTCCGCTTTGTTCGAGACCGAAACAAGTCGTCCTCGCGTGGCGGAAGTAATTAAAACGAATAGGTTTCATAGCACAGCGCTTTCCGCATTCGGTGTGAAAGCCGCTTCGTGCGCCATCTTTTATCAGTACTTAAACTAATGAGACAGACAGACAGTCAAGCTGCATCGATCACAAATTGTCAGACTACAGTGGATCCACAGCTGAACAACAGAACTACAAAAGCGTGATTTAGCCGGTTAGCAAGACGTGCAGGGTTGTTACACAACATAACATACACAACTACGTATTTTGAACGATCGCTAGAAAATACAATCTTTGTAGATTCATCATCTTTTGGAAGTGAATATAAAACAGTTTTACTTACAGTGTATGATACAGCGTCTTCCCTATAATGTACGTGTAATTTCCATGTGAGGTAAACCACATGGAAATGTATGGGCGGGCAAGTTGTTCGGGACGTAGAACGTGGGCGGACATTATGCAAATCTGTTACTTCGTGACGTGTGGCCGTAACAGACAAAGATTTGAATTCCTGAGGACTCTTTTAGGCAAATGTGAGTCGACTCTTTTTTTTGATTTTGTCTTGATTTTGTCTTGGGGGTGTACTAGAACATGTTTTCATGCTTGGTGGTTCAAAAAACGCTTTTTGTTTAACATAATGTACATTATTACAACACATTTCTCCCAGCCTGGCACAAATGACTCGATTAGTTCTGGGTTCCACCTTCCGAAAAACAAATTTGTGATTGGTTAGCTGTCCCACTGCGTTGTGATTGGCAAGCAGCTTAGATGGTATTTCAGTACTGCCACGCCCCTTGTCAAAGAAGCAAGTTCCGTGTACAACTGTTAGCGCATGCTAGATTAAAGTAATTCTTAAGATTTAAATATGGATATTTTTCTTGAAAAAAAAGCATTGATACAGGTGGCCTTTATTAACGCCCCCGGAGCCATGTGAGGCACATTTTAATGTAACTCCGATTGCATTCGTCTGAAAGAAGGAAGTCATATACACCTAGGATGCATAGAGGATGAGTAAATAATACACTACAGTAGTGTTGGGTCCTATCATCAGCCTGCGAGATCGCCAATACATGATATTATCATGCTAATGTATTCAATTATTTACATACTTATTCCCCGAAACCAGCTTTAGCATAAGGCTAAAAGCAGCCTAACTTAATCAATGCTTGTGTTCATACCCGCCGCGCTGCGGTTCATTGAAGCGGCTCTCCGCGCTGCATCGTTAGGGTAATCCCCCACCTCATCCCTACACCAACAACAATTTGAATTTCCGTGGGCGGGATTTATTTAATGATATTCTAATGGACCGCGTTGTGACATCATTGCATGCGGAAAACAAATGTTGTAGTCCAAAGGAGCCGTTCGTTGTAGTTCTTGAAAAAGGTTTTTTTTTAAAAACGAAATATCTCCCATTGGAGTGGATTTTGAGATTTGTAACTTTGTAGATCTTTAAGTTCAAAAAGTGAAAAAGCATAAGAGGACCCCTTTAAAATAGATGAATGAATGCATGGGCATTGCCTTAAAGAAATAACAATGTTGAACATTTTAGCTAATTAATCTTAAACAGTATAACACGTTGACAGCGTGACTCTGAGTATTAATTGGGCATTTTGGCATAAATATGTGAATTATGACTGTGAATGAAAAAATGGCAGAATAAAGACTAAAATTTAATACAAATGAATAAATATGTTGATTCTGATCTTACTCATCAGGTCTCACACACACTGCAGCACTGACGCAGTGTGGTGAAATCATGCATGTTTACGAGCCATGGGTTTCTCAGATCGGTACGTTGGATTAAAACTGCAAGTTCCGTTGAGTTTGGAAAATTCTGTGCACAGTAATCATCAGAATATCTCTTCGCCTGTCTCTGAAAATGTCCAGATTTTTAAATTATCCTGCAGATGCTCATTTTAACAGGCTTTTATTCAACTAGATGATTACAGCATATTGTAAAATATACATAACCGGAATAATCGATACACTGCTTCGACAGGCACTTCTGGTGTTCAATTCCGGTGCGATAAAGGTCCATTATGCTAAACACACCGATGGCTAACCTGTTTTCTTCTGACTATTTTAGGTCTACTTGGTGTCTCTCTTTCTGGTGACTGCCACCTACTGGATACCAGTGCTTAATTTATAAATTCCAAGCCCTGGAACAAAGCTGGGTGATGGATCTGGCATGTTATTAGAGGATGGAGAGGTAAATGGGTAACTTGGTAGCTCACCACTCAACTGCAACAACTAAGATCGCCCACTGCGCCACCCCCGCCGCCGGTCCCTCCCCAGCCCATGAACGCCGAACATCAGCACGAGCCACGCTTACCCACGCCACGTCCGGTCACCGACTCCTCGAATACAGTCAGCACCGCGTCCGATCAAGAACCCATGCAGGTGGGTAGAGCTCGGCTTTCCCGGGACGAGAAGGATCGTCGGAGACAAAGGGACTGTGTTTATATTGTGGAGCTGCAGGCCATTTCCTGGTGGACTGCCCGGTATCGCTGGAGAAATCCTCATCCACAACTCTCCTCCCGGTTAGACTGCAATGGGCGGCCGAGTTCCACAACTGCCTGGCCCTGGTGGACTCTGGAGCGGAAGGTAATTTACTTTAAAGGTAATGGAAGGTAATGGACTTTAATTTGGCTTGTCACCTTCACATTCCCATTATTTCTCTCACTCACAAGATTTCGGACAATGCACTCAACGGACAGACTCTTCCCGACATCACATACACCACGGGCCAGGTTACCCTCATTACCTTCATCATTCAGAAATCATTCAGAGAAGATATCACTCCTTCTCACCACATCTCCAATGGCCCCTATTGTCCTTGGACATCCCTGGCTGGTCCATCACAACCCCAGGGTGGACTGGGACCGCAATTCAGTTTCTGCGTGGAGTGACTCCTGTTACTTGTGTCTTGTGTTTGCTTGTTCGCCTGTGTCTTGTTCTTTGTTGCAGAATGAGCCAGTGAACCTGTCTAACGTGCCCAAGGAGTACCTTGACCTGAAGGAAGTGTTCAGTAAGTCCAGGGCTGCTTCTCTTCCTCTGCATCGTCCCTATAGATTTATTGCCAGGTACGTCTCCGCCTAGGGGCAAGTTATATTCACTTTCAGCTCCTGAAAGGGAGGCCATGGAGAAATATATTTCTGATTCTCTAGCAGCTGGGTTCATTTGTCCTTCCTCTTCTCCCACTGGGGCAGGGTTTTTTTCGTGGGTAAGAAGGATGGATCCCTGCGACCGTGTATTGATTACAGAGGGTTGAATAACATCACGGTAAAGAATACCTATCCTTTGCCACTGATGTCTTCAGTCTTCGAGCGTTTGCAGGGGGCATCCATTTTCACCATATTGGATTTACACAACGCTTATCATTTGGTCCACATAAGGAAGGGGGATGAATGAAAGACCACGTTTAACACCCCCAGGGGGCACTCTGAATATCAGGTTATGCCCTTCGGGCTGTCCAACTCCTCCGCGGTTTTTCAGGCACTCGTTAATGACGTGCTGAGAGATATGGTCGATCAATTCATATATGTCTACCTGGATGACATATTGATATTTTCTTCTTCTCTCTAGGAACATGTTCAGCATGTCAGGCGACTGCTCCAGAGGCTGCTAGAGAATAGGCTTTTGGTCAAGGCGGAGAAGTGCTTCTTCCATGCACAGTTGGTTCCGTTTTTGGGGTACATTGTCTCGTCCAAGGGGGTGCGCATGGATCCAGACAAGGCTGTGGTGGATTGGCCAACCCCAGACTCCCGCAAAGACCTGCAGAGGTTTCTGGGGTTCGGCAATTTCTACCGCCGTTTTATTCGCAAATTCAGCCAACTAGCCTCGCCTCTGACTGCCTTGACTTCCGCCAAAATGACTTTCAGGTGGTCCAGTGCAGCTGACTCTGCATTTACCAACCTCAAGAGCCGCTTTGTTTCAGCTACCATTCTCCGAGCCCCTGATCCCACACGTCAGTTTGTGGTGGAGGTCGAGCATCAGAGGTGGGGGTAGGTGCGGTCCTTTCCCAGCGTTCTGCCTCAGACGACAAGATGCACCCCTGCACTTTTTTCTCTCGTCGTTTGTCACCCGCTGAATGCAATTACGATATTGGTAACAGAGAGTTGCGTCACTGGCTAGAGGGTTCGGGGGTACCCTTTATTGACTGGACTGATCACAATAACCTAGAGTACGTTAGATCCGCCAAACGACTCAACTCCAGGCAGGCTTGGTGGGCACTTTTTTTTCAGTCGCTTTGATTTTTTTTCAATTTCCTACCATCCGGGTTCTAAGAACATCAAACACGATGCGTTATCTTGTGTTTTTGACCATTCCAAACACCAGTCCTCTCCCGAGAGCATCATACCTGATAGACTTGTTGTCTCTACACTCTCTTGGGAGGTCGAATCGAAGGTCCGCACGGCCTTAGAAGAGGTAACGCCTCCGCCCGGGTGCCCACTGGGTCGATTGTTTGTGCCGGAGAGATTACGGTCCGAAGTCATTCGGTGGGGTCATTTTTCCAATGTAGCTTGCCACCCAGGGGTAAGTCATACTAGCTTTCTGATTAAACAACGATTCTGGTGGTTCTATGGTGACATCCAGGATTTTGTTTTGGCCTGCTCGGCTTGTGCTTGTGGTAAGACTTCCAATCGACCCCCAGAGGGGTTACTTCAACCGCTGTCAGTCCCTTCGAGACCCTGGTCCCACATTGCGCTCGATTTTGTCACCACGCTTTCAGGTTAATACAGTTGTTTTGACCGTAGTGGACCTTTTCTCGAAGGCGGCCCCAATTTATTTCCAAATTCTGGAAGGAGTTTTGTCGATTACTGGGGGCAAGTGTCAGTCTGTCCTCTGGTCTTCACCCGCAGAGCAACGACCAAACCGAGCAGGCCAATCAAGACCTCAAGAGAGCGTTGCGATGTCTGGTCACACAGAATCCATCCTCCTGGAGCCAGCAACTCTCATGGCCAGGTCTGACTGTTCGTGTTAGACTATACCGAATGTAATTTTTTTTCATGTAAATTTTATGTTCTAAGCTTCTGTTGAGGTTTTAGAATGAAGCTTTGAATGTCTGTTGTCATATTTTATAAAGTCTTCAAATTAAAAAACGATATTTTTTGTAATACAGCCTATAATTATGTATGAGCCGTTAGGCCGCCCCCAAAGGTGCGTGCCCCACTTTGTCTCCAGCAAGTGTTAGAGCAAAGATTTTTTCACAGCAGGGAAAATGTTGTTTTTGACAGTCTAAACAGCAACAAATATAGATTGAAGCAGAATATTTTGATAGATAAAAACAAAATTGTGGTAATGATTACATGTATTTTTTTGTCATACATTTTGACTTTTGGACTTTACAACACTGCATTTATTGGAGAATTTTGTATCACACAAAACGAAAACAAATGTGCAGCCACCGCTGGAATGAAAATCCGTTCTGTTATGTAGGTAATAAAAATCAGGAACATATCATAAATATGCATTTCAATGCATAGTAAAATATGGACATGTATGAAACACAGGCCTAAAACAAAATGGCCAAAGTAGTTAATAAAAAAAAATAATTGCTAAACTACAGGAAAACAAACTGATTTATAAAGCAATATTTGTTTTATAATGAACAAAACTATCATGTTGTAAAATTATAATAGAAATGTCATCATGTAAAATTATAAGGAAAATATCATGCTGTAAAATCATAACGAATGGATTCTCCTTTAAGTGGGCTCCACTTGATCTAGGCATGTGGCATCATTCACTGATGCTAGTGGATCGATTACTCACAGTCAACACAGGTAATCTGTACCTTCCATGTGCAGCTCCCACACACTACCTTATGACATTTGTCACAAGTGTCCTTCGTTTTGTTTTTCTTGCAGTTTCTCATCACTTGGCACTGCCTCCTGCCTGGGTCCTGGCTCTCGCACCATCAGCTGTGTGGCTTTTGCTCTCATGTGGCCGGAGCGAAGTTCATTTTCGAGTCGCATTATGAAGTTCCTCCGTGACATTCTCTCATTTGTGCATTCCTTGAACAGGATGGAAGCATTTACCACAACCAGGTCAATAATATTGTAAAACACATCCACTGGCCATTTATGTGTGGGTGCTTTCACTGAGTACTACATTGCCATTTGATCTAGCACATCTACACCGACCTCGGTTCAATTGTAGTATGTGACTGTCTCTGGTTTAGTCTTTTGGCCACCTTTGATGGCAACATCTGTGTGGACAGTCCTAAGAATACAGACATTTTTCCTTGTTTTGCATTGATAGATTGTGAGTGTTATTTTTTTAGCACCACTGTGATGAATAGCAGTCTTTGCTCTTTTATGCACAGCGGGAGCTCTCGTCTGCTCTTATTCACTGTGTGGTTTTCTTGGCCTGTAGTGCCTTGGGCAGGTCGAGGGAAGTAAAAAAGTTGTCAGTGGTGACATTTTTTCCCTTCCCCAGGTAGGGCTCAACTATTTTCAACACCACACTGTCTCTGAGTCGCTGACCCAGCCCCGCATCTCGTCTTTGCCCAGATATGGCACACCATTTACCATATATTTGGTATCAACAGAATCTGGAATCTGTTTCTGGACATGGTCTCCTTGAAAAAAAGCATAACCCCAGTTGTCCAACCAAAAGCTTGCCACGCCACGAACGTAGATGAGAGCAATGAAGGCCTTTAGCTCATGGACTGTCAAATCCCATGAGCTGTCCTCCTTGACTCTGTGCGCCTCAGCAACAGTGCAGTCCCTGATAAGCTTCAACATGCCATCATCAACCAAACAGAGAAAAGCGGGCATCTTCAATGCTGGGCTTTGCGTACGCAGTGGGGCCATGTGCAGTTTATGTCATGACATTTTGACTTTGTAGCCATCCTCTGTTTTCACTCTGCTGTCTAACAGTTCACACAGTACTGTCTTTCGCTGTTTCATGAATCTCTGCTGAGGGTGGATTTAGTGTGACAGCTTCTTCATCCAGTGGTGGGCTGAGTGTTCTTGTGTTTGGTACAGCAGGCACAGCTGATGATTCAGGGTTTTGCACTGTCGCCAAAAAATTATAGCCTAATTAGTTTGTTTTATTTCTTGAAATATCAGTCTTATCAGGGCTATTATTAGTCTATACACATCAGTGAGCGTTATGCTATAATAATAATAATAATAATAATAATAATAATAATAATAATAATAATAATAATTAATAATATTTTACTATCGTAACATTATTATTGATAACAGCCAGGCTATAATCTTCCTATAATCAGCCTAACATACCTGAAACAGTAGGAGATGGAATAGCAGCAGCTGAATTGTAGGTTTCCATTCTGCTTTTTTTTTTTTTTTTTTGCTGAGATTTCTGAGGTAAATCTGAGGTAAAGTTTTAGCTTACCAGTGGCATATAAAACAACTAGAAAAAAAGTTGCTAGACAAAAGTAACACACATCTTCAGCAGTGGAAAAATACAGCAAGTTCTGTAATGTATGCAGTCAATTTGACCGTTATGGCCATTCAAGGTAGAAACACTCAGAACTCTTTTCTGTTTTGTAATTTTAATAAAACAATGTTATAATGAAATATATACACATTTTAAAAAAGGCAGCTCTTTTAGCTGGCAGATACAACGATGGCGGAGAAGGCTAGGTTTGAGCAACTCACCCAGTGGCACAGGCTTAAGGTTCCAGTCAGTGCTGAGTGCTCTGTCGAGGCAGTTGTTTTAGTGGTAGGAGAATTGGTGGGTCACAATAGTATCTGATGAGCATCTAGGATGAACGGTGCTGTTGTTTTGTTCTTGGACAAAGTTGAGAAAGTTAATGACGTGGAAAGCGGTATAGTTCTTAACGATTGCTTTGAAGTTTTTTCCACTCCAGCAAGGAAAGTTGTGTTATCCAATGTGCCCCCGTTCATTAGTGATGAGGCATTTTGAATTGTCTACGTACGGACAGTTTGTGTCTGCAATAAAAAATAAAAATAAAAAAAATCTGCTGGGTTGTAAATCTCCGCTGTTGAAGCATGTGGTTTCATACCGAAGGTGTGTTTACATGATACTGAGAATGAATATTGAGGAAATAAATGTCGCTTTCAAGTTTAAAGGGAACCTATTATGCAAAAATCACTTTCATGACGTGTTTGAACACAGTTGTGTGGCTGCAGTGTGTGTAAAAAAAAACAGCCTATAATGGTAAAAATCCACCCACTCGTATTTTTATGATACCAATAAATCATAAACAGTCTCTCTAAACGAGCAGAGTCTCCCCTCGTACACATCGTCGAAGGGAAAAAGTCCTGCCCATTTGTGACAATCTCTGGCCTATTAGCATAGACACAGCCATTGTTGGGCATGTTTCTTTCAAAAAATAATTAATTATAGTTAGTAGTTACTTCTCACAAATAGTAACTGAATTGGCAATTGAGTTACATCATTATAAAAGTAACTAATTACCAGGGAAAGTAACTATTGTGTTACTTTTTTTAAAAAAATGTTCATATATGTCAAATATCTTGGATGCCCCCAATATTAAATATAATAATTGCGTCGATCAGATAGTTTTACACACTAAAATGAAGGATGACATTTTACTGACAAGGTGTCAGCAATAAGTAAACAGCTTTAAATATTGCCGTTTATTGCAAAGTCCAACTAAATTAGTTTAATTTTCTTCACAAAACTGGCATTTGTTCATTGACAACAATATAGGCGGAAATCCCTTTACACTACTTATTGGAGCCAGATGTGATGACACACAGACTGTGATAAAGATAGGAATGTGGTAGTTCAAAATTGCATATGAAAGCAATGTGAGTTGAGCGCTTGAATATGTTAAACTCATAATCACAAGTGGGGCTTATAAAGTTTGTAATAGCAAGCGATGGCACCATAAGTTATTTTTATCATGCTCCTCATCTGTGTAATTCATAAATGTGCAAGTCTTATGCACAGTACAATCAGATTACTGACATTTAAACTGAGTATGCTTTCTGTAAAGATAACAGGCTTGTACTAACAGTGGAATGTTTATTTGCAAAGGCCAGCACCGGAGCGCGGGCTCTTGAAGCTCTGCGCATTTCTCCAGGAGCACCAGCTCATTTGCATTTAAAGAGGCAGAGACAAGAATGGTGTGTGCCCTAAGAGTGGCAATTTTAACAAGCTATAAAAAATTATCTGTAAGGTATTTTGAGCTAAACCTTCATTTACACACTTTGGGGACATCAAAGACTTATTTTACATCTTGTAAAAAGGGGCATAATAGGTCACCTTTAAAGCTGATGGTTTTGATTGTAATTTTGTAAAAAACTGAAAACATGTGCTTTGGATCAGAGTATGTGAACAGAGTGGAGCGGCAACAATTTCCCCTCCGTGCTCCAAGCAATCAATAATCACTCCAGCTCTGCTCTGGGTTCACCATTTCCTACTCCCTGCTCCACTCCCCGCTCCACTCCCCGCTCAGCTGATCAGGAACACCGCTCCACCTTTGCTCCGAGGAAATTTACGGCTAAAGTATTTCAGCATGTTTTGAAATAAAATAACATATATTACAACAAAATAAAACCAAATAAAATACTAGGGGAGAAGTTTTGTGGCTTATTGGACCACCAGTGTGCAAACAATTTTCCTACCACATTCCTATCAAGCATATTACATGGTTGTCAGCATTAAAAAGTATCATCTGCTTTTTTCAGTGCAAATTTTGTTTGTAAAGGATAAATAGTTCATTTTTGTTAATTATTTTATCTACAGATCGCTGCATTTCCTACAGATTTCTGCTTATTCGAAATCGGATACAGATGAAACAGCGCTGTAAAATTACATTTGACTGAATCCATTATTGAGATAACAACTGCGTATGTAAATAAGTGTTGTACCTGTTTAAATCATGCTTTCATCTGAAAATATTCAGTATCTTGAAGGAGCAAACAAAATCCTCCAAAACTATCCTCCTAAACCTCCCGCTCATGTATACTGCTGTCATTATAATCAAGAAGTGTCAGAGGCTTTTGTGGAAGATAATGTGAAGGAAGATTATAGTGGCCACAGTTTAGAATGAATGAAGAATTTTTTACCACGTACAAAATGAATGAGAAATGTTGAGGTGTTTTTTTTTTTTTTTTCCATATCTTTGTTTGACTCAAAATTCTAAATGAAACAAAAGGGTGACAAGTGTTTGTCGAATCCAGAGGTGTTTAGATTAAAGAAAATTGTGCAAAAAGTGCACACTCAGACAATGCAGAATAAGTCACAACTATAATGCAATGATATGTTGTTTTTTTATATTGCTGCTCTCTTCCCTCATAATGAGCATTTTTAAAATCGCCTCCCTTAATGTTAATGGGATGAGGGATGTAAAAAACAAAACAGGTAACACTTTATTTTGAGTCCACTTTAGACATTCTACTAACAGTAAGTAACTTTGCAACTGCATGTCAACTAGTCATTAGAGTATTAGTAGACTGTCTGCTTAACATCTTCTAACACTTTTCTAAACTTTGCAGGTATATGTCAACTTATTTTACTAACCCTAAACCTAACCTAACAGTCTGCTCTGAAAGTTAGTAGACATGTAGTTGCAAATGAATGAGAATTAGTTGACATGTAGTTGCAAAGTTACTTATAGTTAGTAGAATGTCTAAAGTGGACTATCAAAATAAAGTGTAACCACAAAACAAAACAAAACAAGCGCAGCAAGTTGCAGCAGCTCTGTGATTTCATCAAACTTAAAAATATAGACATTATGTTTTTACAAGACTCATAGCAAAACAAATGAAGTTGAATGGATATAAGATTGGGAGTTCTGGGGTAGCGGTTTTATTTTCTGCCAATGTCTTGTGATGATTTTGAAATAATAGAATGTAGAGTTCTTAAGTTAAATGAGAAATCCACTTCCAGAATAAAAATGTACAGATAATGTACTCACCCTCTTGTCACCTAAGATGTTCATGCCTGTCTTTCTTCAGTCGTAAAGAAATTATGTTTTTTGAGGTAAACATTTCAGCATTTTTCTCCAGTGGACTTCTATGGTGCCGTTTCCAAAATGCAGTTTAAATGCGGCTTCAAACGATCTCAGATTAGGAATAAGGGTCTTATCTAATGAAACGATCAGTTATTTTCATTAAAATAATACAATTTATATACTTCTTAAATGTCAAACGTCTTGTCTTACTCTGCTTGAACTGTTTTGTTTTTTTTCCGGTTCATGACTGTTATCTCATGTTCTCCCTCAACTTCAAAATTGTCCCATATCGCTGTTTTACCTTTTTTGTTAAGGGTGATTAATCTTTGCATGTTCACTTTGCAAAGACTGGGTCGGTACTTCTGCAGCGATGTAGGATGATTTTGAAATGATTTTTGAAGTTGAGGGAGAAAATACGATGGAAATTTTTCGACATACCCTAACTGTCTTGAACCAGAATACAAAGAGTAAGACTAGACAACAAGACAAGACAAGCGTTTGAGATTAAAAAGTATTTAAATTGTATTTTTATAATGAAATAACTGATCGTTTCGCTAGACCCTTTTTTCTCAGCTGAGATCGTTTGCAACTGCATTTGGGATCGTTTGAAGCCGCATTTAAACTGCATTTTGGAAGTTCAAACTCGGGGCACCATAGCAGTCCATTATATGGAGAAAAATCCTGAAATGTTTTCCTCCAAAAACAATTTCTTTACGACTGAAGAAAGAAAGACATGAACATCTTGGATGACAAGGGGGTGAGTACATCATCTGTAAATTGTAAAAAACTGTAAATTGTTCTGGAAGTGGACTTTTTTAATAGTACAGTTTGAAAATGTCACAATGGAATTAATTAATGTCTATGCTCCTGTTAAACAAACTGAAAGAATGTTGTTTCTGGAAACGTCTGAAAATCTTAAACAGTGTGATATGGAAAACATTTTAATACTTACTTTATACGTGTTATGATATTGACAGAAATCACACTGAACCTCATATGGCTTCAAGACGTAAATTGATAAACATCATTAAAACATTATCAATTTTGTGACGTTAGAAGGTATTTTGATTTTAAACATAAGCAATATACTTGGGCTTATGTGTTTCCTTAGCACATTTGGATTGTTTTTTATTGTTTTAAACATCAAGTGCACTGTTTTAAGTCTTGTATTTGTCCTGTTGGGTTTTCTGACCATTCAATGGTAGAAGCTTGTGTGTTCATTAAATCTGTGAAGCCTAAGGGTGCATAGTGGCATTTTAATAGTGCTTTATTATCAAAATGGATGGGAATCTTTGGACAATGTTTACTTTTTTTTTTTGGATGGGATGGAGAGTCCAAAAGCCTAATTTTACTTCAGTACAGCAATGGTGGGATATTGGAAAATAAGAGATACAAAAACTTTGTAATCAGTAAACTTCAGTCGCTTACCAGCAGGTGGCGCAAGCAGCTGTTTATGAAGGTCAAAGCGACCAGTACTAGCGCAAGTCTAACATTACATCTGAGGAAGACATACAGGTATTGCTTTCAGTTGCTTAACTTTGTATCATGGCTTACATGATACAAACTGTATCATGGCTGTGCTGTAATCCAGGGGTTCCCTTCATGGGTGACACTCTGGGATTCCCCAACAATGCCTAATGTGCCTCAGTGAGCTAATACAGTGATATAAGACCTCAGATCTCAGAAAAGGCTTTACTGATGATATGAACTATATCGACAGTTAAGCAGATGTAGAATATGAATGAACACGCAAGGTTTCACACTGTTTTCCTCAGAAATCTGTTAAAGAAAAGCTTTGCGCGACAGCTATTAAAAGACCAAACTCAGAACACACCTTACTGATGATGGTATAACTATACACAGGCAGATGAGGATATGAAAGCAAGTTACGGAACATGCAAAAACTGCACGTTAAACATTTCCATAATTATTATTGCCTCAAGACAGTGATAATAAATTATTTCAATTTTAATATATTATATTATGTACAGTTAAGCAGATGAGCCCAGAATATGAGCCCACAACAAGTTTCACCAAACCATTTTTTCTCCCATAGAAAACCAAGTGTGTTTGTTTGTTTATTTATTTATTTATTTATTTATTAGGTTTGATATTCGCTGCATATTCGCAATGCTGCTTTAGGGACCATCTGCAAATTTACCTCACAGTACAAAACGAAGTTCAATGATTTATTCAAATTAAAGTTTATAGTAAATGAATAATTGACTAAATATATATTGCCAATAACTCGCCTTAGACAATTCTTTCCCTAAGAATGTACACAACACAAATATTTTTTTAAAGAAAAAAATTACAGTAATTCACCAAAATGGGGTTTTTCGTGTTCAAAATGTTGTATGTTACTGACTTACTATAGTTGAAATTTTGCCAATATCTTTCTCAGCGTACATACAGTAAATAATTATTCTTAAGAAAATTACTGTAATTCACATAAAGTTGTTTTTTGTTTGTTTGTTTGTTTTTTAGGTTCCAAAGGTTGCAGTACATTCCTAATGACTAGACTGACTTACTATAGGTGAAACTTTGCCTCACCAGTCAGCCCTTACATTGCAGTACACACAACAAATATTCAAAACCTGTTGTGTAAACACATGAAAAAATCATTTACAAATCTTTCTGCATCCCCTAATCTAAAGTGTAAACTACTCATCAGTTGTAAATGTTTTACAAACCTGCCGGTTACAGGTTGTGTGGGTATATACACTGGTGGGGAAAGATCTACGAATGATGAGTAAAACATTTACAACTGATGAATTGTTTACACTTTAGATTAGGGGATGCAGAAAGATTTGTAAATGATTTATTCATGATGTGATGGGTAAACATTTCAATGACTGACATTTTAATTATTTATAATTGATTAATAATATATTAACTAGTAACTTATCAACCATTGAATAAGGATCTGTTAGATTATTTCATGATATGCTATTTTTTTAAAGATAACTTACGACAGATTTGTAAATTGTTAGCATATTAATCATTTGTGAACGTATATTGATGTTTTGTAAATTATTAGTTCATCATTATCTAATCACCTGTAAATGATTTATAACTTAATTTACAAAGCATAGATAAAATACTAACATATCACGTATTAATCGTTTATGAATGCAGTCATGTTTTGTAAATGATTAGTTAATTATTAACTAATTACTTGTAAATTATTTGTAAATGAATTAACAAAACATACACAAATTGTTAGCATATCACTTAGTAATCTTTAATAAATGTTTTGTAAATGATTATTTCATCATTAACTAATTGCTTATAAATGACTTACAACTGAACGTTATTATAAAGTGATACCCATAAGGGAGATATTGGCAAAATCTACCTTGTAGTAAGTCAGTGTTGTATCTAGCAATGTACTAGAACTGTTGAAACATGAATTATTTATACATAAATAATTGTGTACTGTACATATATGAAGGGAGGTATTGGCAAAATCTCACCTGTAGTAAATCACTATGAGCAATACAAGCTTTACAATTTGAAAGTGTGTTATTTTAAATGTTGAAAGTCATTTGAAATACACTGGACTTTTTAACCCAGTCAGTGAAACTGTCAGACGGTCCCTTGGGTACGATAGCGTGTCAATGCTTTCTCCAGTTTAAATTTGCAGCAGCAATACAGTTTTGAACTCTTTTTTGTATGTCAATATAAAGTGGTTGCATATTGTTAAAACGAATCGTGGTATTGCTATCTTTGTAAGGCTGTCGACTTTATAGATCAGAGGTAAGAGAAAGCAATTACAAATAAAATGCAGAGCGTTTCGTTCTTCTGACCTCATTTGCTTGCCTGTATATAGTTTGCATAATCATCAATAAAGTTTTTTCTGAGATCCCGGAGTGTGACTTATGAGGAGAACCCAAAAGTCTTTAACTCATGATTTTCCTCATGGATTTGCCTGTGATAGTCATGATAAGGTGTCTCTTTGATCATTAATCTTGGTTTGCTTGCACCAAATTTGACAATCTCCTTACAGGGTTGGAATTATCAATAAGGGTTCTTTTGTTTTAATGCTGCAAGCTGTTCAGATCTGTGAAAGAGTTGGTTGGTTAGCCTTGCTTCAGGCTGGCTGGTGCTAGGATCTGATTTATGATCACCCATGTTGTCTCTTTGTGGAATTTGGCTCCTTGTGTTTCAACAATGTTCTGATTGAACCTTAAATTGTCTGATTCACTCTGATATGCTACATAGTAAACAGAAATAGTAGCAAGAAAAATCAGCACATCGGGGCTCTCTTCTTGGCTTCACTGATCTTACAGCCAAGCCCCTGCCAAAACAGGCCAGAAACCCCCCTTAATGTGTCTATAGTGTGCATTACCACTAAAGGAACTTTGCCTTTGTGCTGATGGGAAGTGGTGGTGGCTGACCCTCACCAGCTACAGAAGAGGAAGCATGAAGCATGTAGGAATTTAATAGCAGCTCATAACTTACAGGACCCTAATAAAACAAGGGTGGGTGGCAATAGTTGTAAAACACAGACATAAAACCATTAATTTCAGTCATTTAAGCAGGTCTCTATTTTCTGTGGAAATGCCATCAGACAGCCAATTTGATTTAAATCCACAGAGGTGATAGTGGTTACTAAAATGTTAAATTGGCTGCCAAATAGCGATTATTCATATATGGTGAATTTGTATTGGTAGCTTGGGTCATCTGAGCTGATGTAAAAAGATTTTTATCATTTATATTAGTGGTATTAGTGTGTAAGATCTGTCTATTTTATCCTCTGTTGAAACCTAAAGTTTAGGGGCTCAACATTGTATGTGGTGATCGACAAAGTTGGGAGGTGCAGTGTCTATGACCAACCAAACAAATAATACATTTCAGTATCATGAGAGGATACTGTGCTGCTGTGGTAATTGCTGCTACAATCCCCGGCAGTTTCTTGGTAACCTTTTATAGGTTGCTTAATCCCCTAAAATTAACATAAAACAAAACCTGAAATGGTAAGAGAGATGGCTAAGTATTAAGGTGTTCACTTTCAGGCTAGTTAGACATGAGAATTGTTGATTATATAAGCAGTGTTCCAAACAACTTCCAGAGAGAAAACCAATGGAGGACTAGCTTGAAGTAATCAGAGCAGAGTGGGCAGGACCAGATGACCACAAGTAGCTGATGCTCATCGGCAGAATCCCAGTAAGGGAGGTTAGGTTAGGATAAGAAAACCACACTGGAAAACTAGGCAGGGAATGCCATCTGGTTCCGATATCCAAAGTATATTATAATTACTTCACAACAAAAAAGCTTTAATGTCAACTGTGTGCATGTCTCCGAATGTTGGTGAGGGGTGGGGAGGGGGGTGTTTTTGCAGAATTGGCCATATCATAAAAAGACTTTGGGGGTTCTGCATGTAGCCAGGCAAAAGTTAATTTTCTGGGTCAGGAAATTAAGGTGGTGTGGGCAGGGAGGACTGTGAACACTAATGAAGCCAGTCATTCTATGACAGGAAGAGCCACTGACTGCAGGATGGCCCCTCTCAGCATGCTACATCTTCCTGTGGTCCTCACATTTATTGAGTGGATTTAACAGATTTGTAAAAAAGCTCATTAAAATCTATCAAACAAAACTGCGTGTTGCTAACATTCTCAATATGAGTGCTACTTCAGTATTAAAACTCTCATAATTGCATAATTGCAATGCCTCTCTTTTGGCCCACGTTAAAACAGTATGTGGAAAGATTTCAGGCAAAGACAAACATCTTTCATGAATTCAACAATGAGACACACACAAACACTTTGGGCCAGACCTTGGGTCTAGGTCGTATTTGTCAAATTCATAGCCACTGTGATGAGTAAAATGGCTTAATTCAGCAGGCACAGTCATTGACATTTTATCATTATGCATACAATTACTGGAAGATCTGGAGGGCATTTGTTTCAGAAATCTCATCCTACTCTGTGTTTCTGTAACCTTGGAGATGAAAATGTAATGAAATATAAAAATGCCTTAAAAGGGCAGTATGATTCATCAACAAGTTCACAAGTTCAGGAAAGACACTTCAGGGGCCACACAATGTGTGTGTGTATATATATATATAGAGAGAGAGAGAGAGAGAGAGAGAGAGAGAGAGCATATAAACCCTAATTATCAAAGAGCATTTTTAAGTTAGAATTTTGTGAGGCACGGATAATCTGAGTTTGTCACAGATCCAATTAATTACGTTAATTTAAGTTTCCAGAGAGTACCCTAACTGCTGTGGTTACTGACAGTAGTAAAATAAATAAATAAATAAATAAATAAAATAAAAAATAAAATAACAATCAGCGCTTCAGAACAAATTCTTAGCATTTCCACACACATAGCCTATACTTCTGTCATTTCCTAGGAATGTGTTCATACCTCGCTTGTCTTACTTACATGCTAATTAGCCACAAGTTTAGCACATGTTTGAACTCAGACTCTCTGGAGGAGGGGGGGATCAAAGAGCAGCTGCAGAATGTTTTATTAACAGATGCACTAAATTATGGATGAGACCAAATGTGTGGCTCTCAGTCTTAAGCACATTGTATAATATTTCACCCTGACACACAGTTCTTCATCAGCCAAAAAAGGACTCCCTTTATATTTATGTAGTTAAAAAAAAATAAAAATTTAGTCTTGGAAAGCAGCTGCGGTAAAACGTCCACAATATTAGACAGTTGTATCTACTACACTCCTGAATGTTCTTTGAAAATCAAAGATAAAATCTTAAGCATACTGTATGTAGCTTAGGCATAGGTTGTAGGTTATGTGTAATTTTTGTTTAATTATTTGTTGTTGTGAAGGTTAGACTGCATAACAGTGTCTTGTAGAGTTAATTTGCTAGCGCTTTGCATGTTAAATGACTTTTTTTTTTTTTGCTAGAGGGACAGAGAAAAAAGCAATATTATTAATAATTAATAATACAGAACTATTTAATAGGCAGAGATTGTTTCCATACACTCATTATGCTACTAATGTAACTCAGTGCCAACTAAAGGGCCGAAGATATTTAAATAATATAACTTAAGTATACTCTTAACCTTTGACTTTCTGGAAAGGAAGATAACTGAAAGGAAAATGTTTGTTTTACATATAATTTCCAATCTGGCACAGCTGAACGCATTCATGTGTTGTGACATCACTGTGGTTAGGTGGGTATTTAAACCATTTCGATCACACTCTATTTGCTTTCCTGCAAAAAGCAACATTTTCTGTGAGACAACCCTAAAGATGCTCAGGTAAAAGAACAGGGGTAATGACAAATTCTGTGATTAAATAATCTTTATACAACTTTATTTACCACATTATTGGCTATTTATTCTTTATAAAAGTAACGTTTATTTCTAAATAAAATAAACTGAAAAATATATGTGTTAAAATATATTGAATTAATGGGGCCCTAGACAAAATGTTTTATGGGTCCATGGGCCTCCCTCTCTAGGGTGCAATGAGTGACAGGCATGCATGAGCCCCGAGATTGTTTTGGAGGGGCTCTGGAGCGTGCTCTTTTGAGTCCCTTTTTTTTTTGGCTCTACAGATGTCATTGCCATTCAAATGTCTTAGGACTAAGGACATAAGTGGACTCATTGTTCCCCTAAAACTAGTTCTAACTGGTATATTCATAGGTATAGTCTGACATATGACTGTTTTTCTAATCTCTTTTTGACATTTTAAGCGGGTTGTTATTTTCAGAATTCTGAAATAATAGGCTGTCATTACAATGTAAAAATATGACGAGCAATGAAATGGAATCACAAGTGAAAAAGGAGAGAGTAACACTGACTTTTCCAAGGAAATGGAAATGTACTCAGATGATCTGTATGTGGACAAAGCCCACTGAAAACCACATACATCCCTATTATTCATCGGTAAGTAATAATTATCATTCACATATAATACAGTTTATTTATGTAGACAACCAGTTCTGGTGAGAATTCAAGAGAATGAATTACTTTTATTTTCTAAAAACAACACATGTAAAAATTATTTTTCTTACCACCAACCTTAAAAGTCATAATATAAAATGCAACACCTTTGACTTCATCTAGGACAAAGCAATCAATAAAATAGCGAGCCGCACACATGCATATCCTGTCTAAAAGTCTTAAAATCAACACCACCTCTCCTGTTTTGTGGAAAGAATTAGATGCAGCTCGTTCAGCCTTAAATCAAATAAAACTAGAAAGCCGGATACCTCATTGCTTTTTGCAAGGCAGAGGCTATATGAATATGGCAATAAGCCAGGCCGTTTGCTGGCATGACTGGCAAGAGGCAGGAACGAGGCAAGCATGATTTCATCTCTTAAAGATGGCAAGCACACTTTAACTCATGATTCTAAACAAATGAACACAACTATGAGACAGTTTATCAGAAGTTGTACTTATCAGAGACTGGTGTCTTAGCTGACTCGTTCTTTTCCGAACCAAATTAAACTTCCTAGTCTATCTGAGGAGCAGCAGGCAAACCTGAATAAGCCCATCACAAAGGAAGAAGTGTTACAGGCAATTAAGTCCCTGAAAGGTGTCAAGTCTGCGGGCCCTGATGGTTTTGGTCCAGAGTTTTATAAAAAGATGAGTAAATTTATTTTAGAACCTCTAACAGATATGTACACTGATTCGTTTAAAAAGGGGTGTTTGCCGGCTACCTTAAACATGGCATATATTTCATTGATTGTAACGCCACGCCAGCAGAGGGAGCCCTCACCCATTGACTGACTGTTACCGCTCCCTCTGCTGCTTCTCTGGTTACTTTCTGTTTGGTGGCCATTTAAGGAGACCTATACCAAACAGGCTTTGCGAAGTATTGTTTTGCCTGTGCGGACTCTACTAAGCGTTTTCCCTGATTTCCTTGCCTTGTTTTTGTTATTTTCCATGGTTTTGTTTCTTTGTCATAGTTTTGCCTTGTTTTTGCCATAGTTTTGTTTTGTTTCATTGCCATAATTTTGCCTAGTTTCATAGCCTTGGACTTTCACCTTCTTCCTGTTTATTTTGGATTTTGCTTTTGTCTTGCCTACGTGTTACTGTTTGTTTGGATATCGACCCTGCCTGTCTTCACTATGCTGTGTTTAATAAAGCTCGCATCTGGATCTATCATCCTTTCTTAAGAGTCCCGTTACAGAATACTTCGCCGCCCCACAGATCCAGCAGCTTTTGGACACAGATCAACCATGGATCCAGCATCACGCCTCTTCTGCCTCCGCCAAGGTAACCAACCCATTGAGGATTATGTCACTGACTTTTGTGAACTCTGTCACTTAGTAGGCTTTAATGACATTGCCCTAAAAGACATCTTCCGTCATGGACTAAAAGACTCACTTAATTACCTCATGCCTCGCCATACCCCTCACTGGACTCTAGAACAATACATTGACTTTGCACTCCGGTTGGCTGGTTCACCATTTACTGTGGAGGTAGCTGATGAGGAACCCTGCTATCCCCCAGTATCTGCCAAACCTGGTAATTTTTCTGTCATGTCAGGAATCATTCAAGTCACGTCAGACCCCTTTCACGCCATGCCTGCCAAGCCAGAGCCAATTCACACTATACCCACCAAACCAAAGCCTGTTCACGTCACGTCTGCCAAGCCACAGCCTGCTCAAGTCGTGTCCACCAAGCCACAGCATTCTCATGTCATGCCTGCCGCTTCCGGGCTTGCTCACGCAATGCCTGCCGCTCCCGGGCCTGCTCACGCCATGCCTGCCGCTAAGCCAGAGCCCTCTCATGCCATGCCTGCCAAGCCAAAGCCTGCTCACGCCATGCCTGCCGCTCCCGGGGCTGCTCACGCCATGCCTGCCGCTCCAGACTCTGCACCTGTCATGGCTGCCATCCCCAAGCCAGTCCACAAGATGGCCACCATCCCCAAGCCAGTCCACAAGATGGCCGCCAAGTCAAGTTACAGCTGTAGTTCCTGAGTCAAGCCAAGTCACAGCTGTTCCCCATGAGTCAAGCCAAGTCACAGCTGTTCCCCATGAGTCAAGCCAAGTCACAGCTGTTCCCCATGAGTCAAGCCAAGTTACAGCTGTTGTTCCTGAGTCAAGTCACGTTGCAGCTGTTGTTCCTGAGTCTAGCCAAGTTACAGCTGTTGTTCCTGAGTCAAGTCAAGTTACAGCTGGGTTGTCTATGTTAAACCAAACCACAGCTGATTTCCATGAGCCAAGCCAAGTTACAGCAGATCTTCATGAGCCAAGTCAAGTTGCTGCTGTTGTCCCAGAGCCAAGCCAAGCCACAGTTGATCTTCATGAGCCAAGCCAAGTTACAGCAGATCTTCATGAGCCAAGTGAAGTTACTGCTGTTGTTCCCGAGTCAAGTCAACCCACAGCTGACCTTCATGAGTCAAGTCAAGAAACAGCTGCGCTCCTAACAGCACCTCTTCACGACATGGCTGCCAGTACAAGGCCTCGCCAAGCCACGGCTGTCCTGCCAGAACCTCACCAGGTCCCCTCTGACCTTCCTAAGCCACGTCACGTCGCAGCTGATCCTCTAGAGTCTCGTCGTGTCTCAGCTGACCTCCTAGAGCCTCGTCATGTATCAGCTGATTCCCCAGAGCCTCGTCACGTATCAGCTGAGCCCCCAGAGCCTCGTCACGTACCAGCTGACGTCCCAAAGCCTTGCCAGGTCTTGTCTCAGCTCCCAAGCCACGCAGAGCCCACGCTCCCAAGCCACGCAGAGCCCACACTTCCAAGTCACGTGTCCACAGTGTCCACACCCTCAAGACTGGCAGGCATCCCACTATCTACTGTGCTGCCTATAATGGCTGTTGCCATTTTGAGCGTGTGGGCTACACGCTGTACTCCAGAGGCCTCGTCTGACCACAAGTCTGCTCCAGAGGCCTCGTCTGACCACGAGTCTGCTCCAGAGGCCTCGTCTGACCACGAGTCTGCTCCAGAGGCCTTGTCCGTCCACGAGTCTGCTCCAGAGGCCTCGTCCGTCCACGAGTCTGCTCCAGAGGCCTCGTCTGTCCACGAGTCTGCTCCAGAGGCCTCGTCTGTCCAAGAATTTGCACCTATGTCTCCAGAGGTGTCAGCTTCTGCTGTAGATCCTCTAAAGGAGGCGGCGTTCACCCATGAACTCACTGCCACATCTGACCACAAGTCTGCGCCAGTGCCCCCGGAGGTGGTGGCTCCGGCTGCAGAACCTCCTATGGGGGCGGTGTCCAATCATGAACTTTCTGCCCGCCATGTCACGGTCAAGAAGGCCAATCATGAACTCTCTGGCCATCATGTCACAGCCAAGGAAGCCTATCATGAGCTCTCTGCCTGTTATGTCACGGCCAAGGAGGCCAATCGTGGACTCCTTGCTCTGCTATGGATGTCATTAGTTCCACTGTGGATATCTTTGCTCCTGTCTGCTCTGCCTGCTCTGTCTGTCCCGCCATGGCTTCCTGCTCTGCCTGCCCCCCCATGGCTCCAGGCTCCTCCGAATCAAACATGGTGGACTTCTCCTCCAGTGTTCCACTGTCTGCCACTGCTCCACGGCCCAGGTCCTCCAAGTTTCCACTCTCTGCCATTGCTCCACGGCCCAGGCCCTCCAGTGTTCCACAGTCTGCTACTGCTCCATAGTCTGCCATTGCTCCACAGCCCAGGTCCTCCAGTGTTCCACTGTCTGCCATTGCTCCACGGCCCTGGTCCTCCAAGGTTCCACTGTCTGCCACAGCTCCACAGTCCAGGTCATCCAGGGTTCCACTGTCTGCCACTGATCCACAGTCCAGGTCCTCCAGTGCTTCACTGTCTGCCACTGCTCCATGGCCCAGGTCCTCCGGTGCTTCACTGTCTGCTACTGTTCCATGGCCCAGGTCCTCCAGTGCTTCACTGTCTGTCCCTGCTCCACGATCCAGGCCCACCTCCTCTGCACGGACCTGGCCCCCCGTCCCACCCCCTGCTTTGCCTCTGTTCCCCCACCCTCCTGGACTGTTGTTGTTTTAAGCGCCAGGAGTCGCTCCTAGAGGGAGGGATTCTGTAACGCCACGCCAGCAGAGGGAGCCCTCACCCATTGACTGACTGTTACCGCTCCCTCTGCTGCTTCTCTGGTTGCTTCCTGTTTGGTGGCCATTTAAAGAGGCCTATACCAAACAGGCTTTGCGAAGTATTGTTTTGCCTGTGCGGACTCTACTAAGCATTTTCCCTGATTTCCTTGCCTTGTTTTTGTTATTTTCCATGGTTTTGTTTCTTTGTCATAGTTTTGCCTTGTTTTTGCCATAGTTTTGTTTTGTTTCATTGCCATAGTTTTGCCTAGTTTCATAGCCTTGTTGATTTTGCTTCTTTGGACTGCTCACTTGGACTTTGACCTACTGCCTGTTTATTTTGGATTTTGCTTTTGTCTTGCCTACGTGTTACTGTTTGTTTGGATATTGACCCTGCCTGTCTTGACTACGCTCTGTTCAATAAAGCTCGCATCTGGATCTATCATGCTTCCTAAGAGTCCCGTTACATTGATTCAAAAAACAAAAACAAAACAGGCCTGTAAGCCTGTTAAATGTGGATTGTAAGCTGCTATCCCTCAGCTAATAAACCCAGATCAGACAGGTTTTATTCAACAAAGACTGTCATATTCCAATGTCAGGAGACTGCTAAACATAATACAGCATTCACAAATATCCCAAACTCAAGTGCTTGCCATTTACTTAGACACAGAAAAGGTGCTTGACTGTGTGGAATGGGGGCATATGTTTGAAGTGCTGGGCAAATTTAATTTAGGTACAGACTTTCTTAACTGGATTCGGATTCTTTACTGTGCACCAACTGTTGGTGTTATTACAAATGTCCTTCGCTCTCTTCCTTTTCCCTTGGGGCGAGGTATAAGGCAAGGCTGCCCTCTGTGCCCTCTCCTTTTTGCCTTAATTCTGGAACCCCTTGCAGAGACTATTAGAACTCACACTGATATCCAGGGGGTTGAGATTGGCCAGTCAGTTCATAAAATTGCATTACATGCCAATGATATACTTCTATTTCTTACAAATGCTGAAACAACTTCTTTAAGTTTGATATGAGGTTATAGGATAAATTATGATAAATCTGAAGTTATGCCCCTAGGGGGAGACATCTCTACTAGCTCCTTGTTAAGTTGTCCTTTTCAGTGGTCTAGAACAGGCCTCACATATCTTGGAATTTGACTTTCACCCAATTTATCAGAACTTTGGAAACTTAACTTCGCCCCACTTATTAAAAGTATAAAAGATGATTTAGAGCGTTTCTCCCGATCCATGGATGCAGATAATTAATCTCATTAAAATGAACATCGTTCCTGGAATATTATATCCCATGCAAATGTTACCACTCTGGTTTCCTAAAAAGAATATTTTAGATCTGGAAAGTTTTTCAAAATTCATTTGGCTGGCAAGGGAAAATCTATGGGTTAAGATGAAGATCTTACAACTGCCAGTAGATAGCAGTGGACAGGTGTTACCTAACTTAAAGTTTTACAATTGGGCTTGCCCTACCGGTACAATTTGGAATTGGCTGCATTCTTATTAAAAAACCTGGGCCTGCATGGATGAGTGGGTGGTGATGCCATACTCATTGTTAAGTCTGCTTACGAGCAGTATGGGCCTTAAATTATGGGCTGAAATTAAAAACAACCCTATCATATTCAATACAGTTAAAGTATGGCAGGACTTTGTGAGTCTGATACAGGACAAGGTTTGACACCTTTGACTGGCAATAGATATTTTTCTCCCTGGTGTTTAAAAATCCTTACTCCATAGATGGCATAGAAAGGGTATCACCAGTGGCTGGTGATTTATTTTTAGATAACACTTTAATGTCTTTTAACCAACTAAAGGACAAATTTGAGCTTGGAAGTGGTAGTTTTGGGGATACCTTCAGATTCGCCATTTTATTAACTCTGTTAACCTCAAGCCTCCTGGGGAAATGCCAGTATACTGCGATATAGATGATTTTTTTGTTGAAAATGGCAGATACACAACACCCTTTTTTTTTTTTTTTTTTTTTTTTCAAAAGCTTACATTCATTTATTTAATGGATCACAGTGGTATTGATCATATTTGGCATACTTGGGAGAAAGACCTTAGTACGGAGTATCTAGATGACGACTGGGTAGATACAGATAAATCTTTTATAAGTATATTTACTTGCAATAGACTGGTCGAAATACAATACAAATTGTTGCCAAGACTCTATATTACCCCACAAATTCTGAATAAGACCTGGTTTGCTAGCAAAAGACATAACCTTAACTGCTAACCGGTTTCTACTCTGCAATAAGCTCCCCTTACTCGTTAGAAAATGCATCCTTATTGAGTGGATTCACTTTAGACCCCCATCACTTTCCCTTTGGTATGGAGTCATCTTCAGAATATTGCCTATGGAGAGATTAACTGCAGCGGTTAGGGGAGATAGTGCCAAGTCTGAAGAGATGTTATGGAACATCTACCAACCAGTTTACAATAGATTATATTTAAGGGAAGATCTGTATTTAAATAAGCATTCCTTTTTACTGCATAACTGGTTTACTTATACTGCATGAGATAGGATGGGCTGAAGGGCAAACAGGTCAAGAGGTTCATGAAAGGCTGAGAATTTTATATATTTTATTTTCATTGTATTTTTTTCTTGATTATTTATTATTATTATTATTGTTGTTGTTTTTGTTTTGATTATTGTGCTTTAATATGGTGTAACTCTTTGTCTTGGGATCTCTCTGTAGTTCTTTTAGGATTACGGAGAGCCCCCTTTGAGCTGCTTGATTCAGTTGAGCTAAAACATCTGTCTTTCACTTCCTTTCTGTCGCGCTCACTTCCATCAAGAGGGTGGGGGACCTGCAGGCATTGTCGGTTCAATGAATCGTGCCTTGCCCTCCAAGCGCTGCCCTCGGAGTTTCTTAGTTGGATACCTGCATTTTATTCCCAGTTGTTCCCCGCCGGTGAACTCTGGGTCCTCCGTTGCCCTGCAGTCACAGACTTGGGGGAGAAGTCTGTTACTGCATCTGGAAGACAGTATGCCATCTTTTCTCTCCGGCATTGATGTCTCAGATTCTGCCACAGGCAGTCTTCCACCTTGTTCTCCTTGATTTCTTTCATTTTTTCATTCTTTGAAGTTTTTCACATGACCTTATATTCTGTCATTGTGCCTCTGCCCCCCAACAGTTGCTGATGCTTATCTAGAAAGCTAAAAGCTAGACCCCCTGGTGGGCCCCTTTATCTGGCTCACAGGGCATTGGGAAGATTACAAATTAAGTTTTAAATTTTTAAGTTTTAAACAAATTAAATTTGTTCTGACATGCTTGCATGTCACCATTTGCATTCTCAATTTACATAACACAGTTCAGGTTGTGGCATTTTCCACAGGGACCCCTAACGTCAGTTGACATAACATTGAACGTCTCGGTTAAATATGTAACCCTCGTTCCCTGAAGGAGGGAATGGAGACGTTACGTCCCTCATGCCACAACCTCGAACTGCACTGAATTCCAGGATGCATCTCGGCTCCTCAGCACAAACCTAAATGAGTGGATGCACGCCACCATCTTATATACTGGTATGTACGGGGAGTGGCTTGGCATGCAAATTACACTCGCCAATTCTCATTGGCCTTTTCTTCTAATGCTCAGAAGTGACTGGGGCTCCCAAGTGAGACCCCTAATGTCAGTCAACGTAATTTCTCCGTTCCCTCCTTCAGGGAGTGAGAGTTACATAAATAACCGAGACATTTTGTCTGTAAATAAATAAATAAATAAAGTCTTAAATCATATTGGGAAAATAAAGTGACGCTTTTCAGGTCAGACGCTTTTTCATACATCAACAAAAATTCCTCCTTTTTATCATTAATACTTTGCAACCTGTAACCCTATATGGCTTTAAGGTGGTGGGGATGCACACATTTATTGTACAAAATATCTTAAAATTCCTTTTCTAAGCACTTAAGGACTTAATTGACCTGACCATCATCACTGCCTCTGACCACCAGAGCTATGCATGATTTAAAGGAGTCATCAGATGCCCATTTTCCACAAGATAATATGATTCTTTAGGGTCTTAATGAAAAGTCTACAACATGCTTTGGTCAAAATTTCTCAATGGTAGTGTAAAAAACACCCTTTTTACCTCGTCAAAATCAGCTCTTTTAATAGCAACCCATTTTGTTGCATGTTTCTTTAAATGCTAATGAGCTTTAAATGCTCACCCGTCCCTCTCTTTTGTGGGGTGACGAGCCGTGCTCTGAGAGAATGTTTACTAAAGCTGTATTTACCCGCGAAACTTGCTAACTACGACTGCATGACAACTGCTATGTTCATAATTACATCCAACAACAGAACACCTCAGTCGTTCACAAACAAGTGAATGACAATATTTGAAAAAGGGGATATTATTTTTAGGGATTAAATAAAAACCACTGGATGGATTTTTATCACTATAGGGTGGATGTGTACACACACTGCCAAAACACACTTATGTTCAAACAACATGTAAAAGTGAATTTTGCATCCGATGACCCTTTTAAATACAAATATGGGTTGATCACTTCCATCCATATGAGGTAGAGAGTTCCAGTGATCGTTCTGCATATACTGAATTTTTTTGCAACATCTGGCAACCTCCGCAGTCTTTATAACTTTTGCAGGGTATCACAAGAATCCATGGAACCATTTGAATGGGAATGTGTGAGATTACACAGAACATGACCGTTTTTTTCTTCTTCTTTTATGACAACCACAAAAGTCATGACATTCCACGAATTTACCGGATTAAATATTGCATCTGTAGTAAGATTTAAACCTCCTAAGAAAGCCCAGAGAACTCTGATCATAACAGTTGTAAGAAGAAAAAAAAAAAGTGGAAAAATCCTTTATGATGTCATCTCCATTCAAATAGACAAGAATTTTCAGTCTGAGTGGGACATACAATATTATACCTGTTATATGTTGAATTAGTCATGCACACTGCATTCAGTTTGTTGCCATGGTACTTACAGGAGGTCCTGGGGAGAAAACAGAAAAGAAGGAAATGAGTTATAATTTATTCAAATTTGTTACAGGTGAGATAATTTGCACATTTATGAGACACTTGGGCATCCAGCAGCTGCTGACGTCCATGTTCCAATATTTTACTGACTAAAAATGACCTCCTTTTTGATAAACAGCATCCCTGCAGGAGGATAGAGACAGCTAAATTTTTTCTGCTTCTGAATACTAATTTCAATGGCACAAGGAGACAGGAATCACATTTCTGCATTTGTGCATAATAAAATCATGAGTAAAACTAGCTTCTGAAAAGTTATTCAATTGCTCCAGATAACAGCTGATTAATTTGTGATGTTGCAGAGAGTTTAGTTCCAAAGTTGACGGTTCAAAAACCACATATACAACCCCAGTTCATGAACCAATGTTTTTTGAAGTGAAACAACAGGAGTGTGTAAGAAAATACCTACATTTTAAACTCGTTTTTAACCATAAACAATTGCTTTCAACCAACTGTCATATGTGTTCAGCTTGATGTAAATGTCAGCACATTGGGAGCATGATGAAACTGAAAAACAAATCCCTCCAAAAGATAAGTAAATCTACACCAATAACTTTTCTGTTTTGGAAATAAGACAAAGTTAACACTAAATAAGACAAAGATAACCCTAACCTGGAACTTCCAAATTTATTAACTTCTTAAAGTGACATTAAGTGGATAAAACAAGTCCAAAGATGCTTATAATAACTGAATCTGGTAGCATGGAGAAGGCTGTGCAACTCTCTCTCTCAGACCCTGTTCACTCCGCCAGCAAGTTTTCACCCTCCGGCTCTTAATGCATTGTTTTTGCTGTGGATTATTCAGGTAACAACACAGTATTAGGACTCAATTCAAGGTAATTTTTATAAACTCAACTATTATTTTCTCTTGTGGATTATATGTAAACATCTTTTATGTGAAATATCTTATTCAAGTCAGTACTAAATAAACAATAACATGCATTTTGTATGATCCCTCTTACCTACTTATTTTAGTTTATTTCACGAGTTCGCCTGCCCATCCAATCCTGATGGGCAATGGTAGACAAACTTGGCTTGCTGTCCTTAATGGAGGCTCGAACTCGAGGCTTGGTTTGAGCGCAGAGTTCGACCCTCCATTGCGATATTACCTAGAGGGAAAATAACAGAAACAGAGGAGGAGAAGGGGAGGTGGAGGGATGCCGGAAGAACTGAAGCTGGGACGGTGCAATAAGAGTTGCTTATATAGGCTCGAAATGATGATTGACAGGACTAAATGATTAGGCTCCCCCCGAACCAACATCTGGAACTTCATACTTCATTTCACGAGTTTGCCTGCCCATCCAGTCCTGATGGGCATTGGTAGACAAACTTGGCTTGCTGTCCTTAATGGAGGCTCGAACCAGAGGCTCGGCTTGAGCGCAGAGTTCGACCCCCCAAAAACTGCTTACAAGAGACAGCAAGCTGGGCAATCAACTGTGAGTAGTTTTTGTGATACAAGTAGACAAAACCTTTGTTGATTCTATCTCTCTCCCCCAAGAATGTGCAGAAAACATTTCCCTGTTGACATGAAGTAAAATTTTCATTGGAGGAGAAATCTCTGCTCTAGTAAAATTGGAAGAAAATATATACATGAAGATTAGTCAGGGCACTGCAAGGGTGCTGTGCAAAATCACTGCTGCAGCAGTGAGAAATGGAATTTAACATGACATCAACTGCAAGGGAAGTGGGAGAGGTTATTGCTGTGGAGGTGAGAAAGAGTTTTAGTATATCTGCTCTTAGACCAGTGGAGGAAATCCCTGCTGCGGCAGTGAGAAATGGAGGTTAGTATGACGTCCGCTGCAAGAGAGGTAGGGATGTCATTGCTGCGGAGATGAGAAATAGTGTTTAGAATGGAAACTCCTCTGAGACCAGTGGAAGAAATACTGACCTCTAGACATCTGCTGAGACCGGTGGAAGAATTCACTGCTGTGGCAGTGAGCAATAGAGTTTGGTATGACATCTGCTGAGGCCAATGGGAGAATTCACTGCTGCGGCAGTGAACAATAGAGTTTGGTATGACATCTGCTGAGGGCTATGTGAGAAATCACTGCTGCGGCAGTAAGAAATAGGAGTTGGTATGACGTCTGCTGCAAGAAGGTGTGAGATGTCATTGCTGAGGAGGGGAGTAATAGAGTTTGGTATCGTATCTTCTCTGAGAATGGTGGAAGAAATCACTGTTGTGGCAGTGAGAATTAGAGCTTAGTATGGTGACTGTCTGCTGCAAGAGTGGTAAAGAGAAATCCCTGCTGCGGCAGTGATTTCAGGTCAAATCAATTTCCCCCCCTACATTTTAACAGAGCTTTAAACGATAGAAATTGTCTTGACTGACTTGCAGGATTGACAGTAAAGTAACAGAATTGATGCCAATTTGTCAAGGAGATGAATTCAAGTTTTGCTGTAAATCAGCTGAAGCAAACAATAATGACTATTCAGTTAAATTCTGATCAGTGATGACTGGATTGCATGTAATGACTGTGCAGTAAAAGCAAGTGATGTAATTGTTGATGGGTTAGAAATCGCTGATGTGAGAGTAAAATTGGACATCTTTTGTAGAAGGGAATTTACTGCTGCGGCAGTGAAGTAATAGGTGATTTGTTTAGGTAAATCACTGCGGTGTCACTAAGAGATAACAGAGCTGATTTGAGAATGGTGGGAAAATGTCACAGCGGCAGAGACATACTGAAGATTTGCTGGCAGACAGACCTTATGAGAGGGAAGGGGGTTCCAAGATGTACAGTTGCCTGAAAGAAATCTCAAGGTGGATGGCTCACGGTGCTGTTGAAATCATTTTAAGTTTAAGTGTGACTTTAGAAAGCTCAGCTGGCCAGCGCCAATTCTAAGACAGGGTTTCTTTGAGCATGACAAGCTATTTTCACGAATATATGACTCGGCCTGAAGGTCGGAAGCGGGTAATCGTCCGCGCTCAGTCAATTTCTCCTTCCTTCACTGTCTGTTTGGGCTTGTTAAGAATAAATCTATGTAACCTCTGTAAAATCAGCATGGTACACATTATCATTAACTCATGTATAGGCGTAGAACAAGAAGGGCATGACATTACAGAAAAAGGAGAAAACATGCAAATATAGAGGTTGCTGTAGTTCTTGCAATCCTCTGTGGTTGGTTTGTCAATAGCGCAGTATTGCAATGATTGCAACAGCCCAACGGGAATCTTGCTGTTGCTGAGAAAAGGCAAATAAGGATCCAGATGACTGGGTAGAAATTTTTGGATTTATTAAAAGGAGGGAGGTGTATGGGTTATTAACTAATAGCAGGGCACTGCTGACTAAAGTTTAGTTTAAAGGAAATTGTTAAAATTTACTGCAAAGGCAAATTGAATATGGAGCCAGTCACCTAAATTTCTGAAATGGAGACAGAAGTTTGAATTTTAACTCCTGTTAAATAGCGGGGGCAAAGTCGTGGACAGGGAGTGTCCAGCCATTCTTAGCAATGGCTTTAAACTTTGCTAACATATTGAAGGGCTTCATTTTCATGGGATGAAAAGGCGAATTACCACTTTAGTTGATGGAGATCTGAAAAAGCATGATAATGAATAGTCAGGATAAATATTATTAAAATCTCAAATAGTGAAATGCACAGAGTAAATGTGTCAGGTATGCGTGTATAGAGAAAGCGCACAAAGACAAGAATAACATGACAGGTATTTTAATAACTTTAAACAGGTAAATCCAAGAAGGCAGGTGAACACAGCAAAGCAACCTTAAGATCAGACAAACACAGAACTGAATACAACTTATAAAGGGTGGCTAATGATACACAAACAGGTGAGGTGAGTTAATTAATTAAGACACAACGAGGGCAGGAAGAACCAAATATGGGCACAGCAGGGATAAACCAACATAAACAGTCCAAGGGGTGTTACATTACTCCCCCCCTCCCGGAAGGCGCGACCTCGCGTTGTGGAAAAAAGAAAACAAAGGAGTGGACGTGGGATGGCAACAGAAAGTCATGGTCGGAGGAGGCTTAGGTGGAGGACGGACTCCTGGGAGGAGGACAACAAACAAAGTCCATGGTGGAGACGATGGAGGGAGGAGCCAGAAGTGTCCAGGGTGGATCAGACGGAGGGAGGAGCCAAGAAGGAGACAGAAGGGACCCGGAGCAGGAGGAGCCAAGTGAGACCCAGGCCACAGCCATGATGGTAGCCCACGGTGGAGCCGACGGAGGGAGGAGCCATGGTGGAGGAAGGGCTGACGACTCCAGGGGGCTGACTGATGGTGGCAGAGCAGGTGGAGGTGGAGCCCGAGGTGGAGACGGAGAGCCGATGATCCTGGGCGACACAGAGGATCCGGAGGGCCAAGGTGGAGCCCGAGACTCTGGCGACCGAGGCGGAGCTCCAGAGGTCCACGGCGGAGCCGGAGTGACAGAGGACTGAGGTGGAGCCAGAGGGATGGAGGAGCCCAACGGAGCAGGTGGGATGGAGCGACGAGGCGAAGCCGGAGGAGCGGAGTCCTGAGGCGATGGCGGGGCGACGACCGACCAAGGCGGAGCCGGAGGGACGAGGGAGCCCGGTGGAGCTGCTTGGCCGACAGTGGAGACGAGGGAGCTGAGAGCCGGGGTGGAGCCGCAGGGTCAGAGGGCCGAGGTGGAGTCCAGGGCTCTGAGGCTGGAGGCGAAGACGAGGGATCCTCCAGTCCTGACGCCGACGGAGACTGGCAGACCTGCGGCGAGCCCACCGCACAGATGGTGGGCTGAGGGTAAGCTGAGGGGCTGTCAGGAAACAGCGGTGGCAGAGCTGAAGCAGCAGGGCTGCTTGATCGAGATAACAGAGGGAGAGTGGGTGGTAAATTCAGGCAGGTAGACATCTCAGGGCAGACAGATTGTTCAGGGCAGGCAGGAAGTTCAATTTCTATATCCTCAGAAAAATTCAAATCTACTTCCATATTTAATTGTCCCAGATCCATGGCATTGCTCACCCTCAGCGGTGATACAGTGGGCGGTGCTGTCCTCAGCACCCTCATGCCCATCAGGAACATCCACCGTCGCGGGCTCTGTGGCCGGCTCTCGCACCTGGTCGGACTCAGTAAGCTCAGGCTCCGTAGCTATCCCTCGCGCTGTTACTCCCAGTGGTGATGGCTCTGTCGCTCTCGGCTCTAGCTCTCCATCTGCGGTGGGCTCGGGCTCTGGCTCCGCGAGTTGGGGTGTTGTTTGGCTTGGCTCTGGGTCTGGAGTGGGGCTGGTGTTGTCCTCCACGGTCCGCGAAGATCTGCTGGACACCAGCACCCACTCAATATAGGCGGCGAGGCTCTCTCAAGGACCATCCCTGGACAGCTGCGCTCGTGTGGTGGGGTTAAGTACGGTTCGATAAAACGAGCAAAGGCTGCTGTCCAGGTAGTGTGTCATGGTGGCGAGGAACATAAAGTCTTTGGTGCAGTCCTCGAGAGAGCGATTCCCCTGCTCCAGGAGGAGGAGGCGGAAGGCAGGATCCATAACAGAGGGTATAAACAGAAAATAAAACATTGAATGATAATGAAAAAAAAACATGGGGAAAACGCCGCTTAACTTTTGTCGGTCCGATCTTCTGTCATGTATGTGTGTATAAAGAAAGCACACGAAGACGAGAATAACACGACAGGTATTTTAACTTCAAACAGGTAAATCCAAGAAAGCAGGTGAACACACAGCAACCTTAAGATCAAACACAAACACAGAACTGGGTGGCTAATGATACACAAACAGGTGAGGCGAGTTAACTAATTAGGACACAACGAGGGCAGGAAGAACCAAATATGGGCACAGCAGGGAGAAACCAACATAAACAGTCCAACGGGGGGTGTGACAATGGGCAAAACCAACACAAACTGTCCAAGGGGTGTTACAAAATGTGATTTAGTTGGAGATCAAAGAGTTTACAAAAATGCCATCTACATGAATGTAAAAGGTAAACCCAGTATGCCTTGTGCAACGTTTTAGATTAGAACTTCACAAAACATTACGTTATAAATTATAGATTTATAAAAAAAAATAGATATGTAAGGCATAATAATCACAATTTTAAAGTGGTTCATCTCAAATCAAACGAGCCTATTCACAATATAAAGCGATGTATAGATCTTAAGCAATGTTTATAGAGTGGGTGACATGCTATTTGACTAAAGCTGAGACTTCCGGGATCCGGTCAGGCCGCGATGAAGATACAAAATTAAAAACATATTTTGAAAAACAACAGTAATCCAACCAGAGGGAGCTCAATCTATGATGCAGTGAGTGGGGATTATATGTGGAGACCAATTGGCCGCCGTTTAAAACCTGGAGTGTGTTGGACTGGATCGTTTGTTCAGATTGATGTGTCTATCATTACCGTACACTGTAGAATAGGAGCGCACGACACTGAGCTATTATCATGACTTGTAAGTTATGCAATAAGATTGTACATTTAGGAATATTGCTTAAGAATGAGATCATTATAAATGCTTTCGGGATGTAAAGTGAAATCGCTCGGAGCAGTGACTGGGCCGGAAGGAGCGACGGATAAGGTAAGCAGAGCTGAATTTCTGATTGTTTTCAAGGGAAAATAATGTTTGATGCGGCGAGCGTCCCTCAAACATGCAACCGTCTGCGTTCCTACTTTAAGAGCGGTAGATTTTACGGACGAAAGCGGTTTAGCTGTAATTTGGATAACGTTAGGAACTGTAGTGGCTGTAGTGCGCAGATGCCTAACTTACGATACTCGGGCGGGAGAAGCGTGTTTGATGGAGGGGGCTGGGCAAATTCTGTGGGACATCGTTGACGAGCTCGATTTCCCTTGTTGAAAGCTTAAGTGGAGCCGGATTAAGCGTGACTTTGCAGAGCATTGTTAGTTGGAGAAGTGCGGGAGTTCGCGGGCTGGGGGACTGGGAGGCTGTTCACTGGACAGGGCGGGGTTGTATGCCGGAAGAACTGAAGCTGGGACGGTGCAATGAGAGCTGCTTATATAGGGTCGTAATGATGATTGACAGGACTGAATGATTAGGCTCCTCCCGAACCTACATTTGGAACTTGATTTATAACTGACACCTACATGGACACTTTACAGTTGGTTTCATGACTTTAAGTCATTCTCTTCAAATGCTATTGAAGTTAGAAAAGTGTATACTAATGAAAGTTAGTGAGTATACTAGTGAAAGTTGTTGAGACAGGTGAAAAGCATTTTGTTAATAGTCAATATTGACCTACTGTGCGTACTGTTGTGGCTCTTAACCACTGTTAGCAGGGGATAATCGCCTGCTAACAAAAAAAAAAAAGAATTATTTATTGTGTAAGGTCCCAAGAAGGTTGCACTGTCTGTTCGTCACACAGGCACAGCTGACTGGCAGCTGCCTTTGGCGGAGACTTTCCGTGCCGACATCGGAAATTCAAATGCAAAACAAATTGCGATTCCATTTGACTTTTGGCAGGTTACATGCACGACGCAGAGAGAGTGAAAAAGCAGATGTGGTAATTGATATTGCTATTTAAATATAACAGGCTCATAACTTGTAAGACATGGGAAATGCAACTGCAAATGGACACTGCTTTTTCATTTGAAATTTGGCAGTCAGTGTTCGTTCACGAAAGCGAAAAAAAGCAAACAGTAATGCAAAATTTGCAATTGCATTTGAATTTGAATTATGTCACAATTTATGCGTCCACATATGGAAAACGCAATTGCAAATGCAATTGCAAAAATGTCTAGGATATCCCTCCATACACCAGTCCTCTGGTCCATACACTGGCTTTCAGTTATATTTGGGATTAATTTTAAATGTACTTTTGCTCATTTATAAATCACTCAGTGGTGTTCATATTCATATTTGAAGTCCCTCTTTGTCCCCTCTAGAAAACATTAAAGAATCACATGTGGAAGAGATTCAGAGGGCATCATAATCTGGCACAAACAAGAAATTAAATGTTTTGTAACGATCAGCCTAACAAGCTGGGTTACAAGGTTTAAAATGGGGTCTGATTCTACTGTGTGAGAGATCTGAGGTGTTAAAAGAATGACATAAAACAGAAATAAGTTTAGAAACAACATATTTACAAAGTTTGTGGGACTTTAAAACAACACAGGAAAACTTAGTCTGTTAAAAGCATTCTTTCCAATGCACCATACCCTAAAAACAGTCCAAGAATCCTAGTGTGTTGAAAAAATGTCCCACCAGTGTATATACAATCCAAATGAGTGATAATCCAATTTGCTGCAAGTGAATGTGGAAAGGTAAGTTCACAAAAAAGAAACTCCACAATCCAGGTGTGTATTGTAGCTGTTAGTCTTTGTTGGCCATGCTGTTTTTTATACAGTTCCTGCTTCCTGTCATGCGACTGGTTTTCTTACCTTTCCTTTCCTTTCCTTTATCTGTGCTAGATATCTTCACCCTACATACCCTGATCAACAAATAAATTAACCAAAGAAAAACAAAAAACAAATAAAAAAAACTGAATATTTGTGAATGAACTGAACGAGAAAGCAAGAAGGGCCTTCTATGTCATCAGAAAAAAAAAATAAAAAATCTATCTAAACTGAAATACCAGGAATATCAGATTCTGGCTCAAATTATTCCAACTAGTCATAGAACCTATTGCATTATATGGCAGTGAAATGTGGGGTCCTCTCCTAATTCACAAATTTGAAAGAAAAAAAAAAAGATCAGATTGAAGCCCTGCAGGCTGAGTTCTGTAAGAGTATCGTCAGAGTACAGAAGAACACACCAAACAATGAAACAATGCATGCAGGGCAGAATTAGGCCACTACACTCTACTGATGCACATTGAGAAGTGAGCCATAACATTTTGGAGACACCTAAAAATGTGAGCCTAGTCTCGCATAGCCAGACTTGTGCCGTGTCATGATTAGGGGCATTAAAGAACACGACACCCACATCTTCTGGAAATCCTGTATAATCTAACCAATCCGATGACGACATTGAAACTCCTGAAGTGTTTCCAACTAAGTGTACCTTATGCATCAGACGTTTAGCCAATGTTTCATGGGTGAGAGCCCTTAAAAACAATGAAATGAACACTGAAAAAAGTCCCCTGATTCAGATGGTCCTGAAGCTGCAAAAACAAACTAACATGATTAACAACAGTCAGCATCAGGACACCGAAACATTCATCCACAAAGTTCGGCCCAACCAAATGATAAAAGCACAAAAAGAAAATTATCTAACTTACTGGACTGAAAAAACTGAAAAACAAAATAAACTTGAATGTCAAAAAAAACAACATGCCCTTTTTTTCCCTTACATGCCGAAGTGCCCTTTTATTGGTGGCAGAGTTTTTTTGTTTTTGTTTTTTTTTCCCTTCAATAAATCAGTGCCTATTGGTCACCCTTTACATAGTATTGATCCGCTCAAACGGTCAGTCAAACAACCTTATAACTCCACCCCCTCTATCATGACGGAAAGAAGTTCCACAGCAGCTGAGCTGAACGAAGTCTTGCAAGGGTAAATAAAGAACTTGTTGTTTGAATAAGTACAGTGCTTTTTTTTTTACGCAAAAAACTCTGTCTATAAAGGCTCATATTTTATGTATTTGAGGTCTGAGACGTGTGGAACCGGAGAGAGGGGGCTAGCATTTGCCATCTTGTCTATCACCAATACACTTAAATAGCCTGTGTGGATACAATAGAATTTCACTTCTTTTATAAAATGAGATTTAGGCCAAATGTATTTTACAACAGGAAAAACTGGGCGCCCGTAGAGCTACAACAAACTTTGTAACCTGTTGATGAAAGCAATATAATGCTGCCGTTTTAATGGCGGTCAAAATGTGTATTTGCACACATTCTCTGATGGCTGGCAGGGGCTTTTTCAGTTTCAGTACATGCCCCTTAAAAGGTCTGCGCACGGCCCTGGTGTCATTGCATTTTAATGCTTTTTTTTTAGCCCATCCAGTTGAACCCAGTGTATATGTTGTTCATTCAAAATACGGTGAAAAAAGAGCACATTAATGCTGAGATGATGTTGTTTATGTCAGAACTGAAACCAAGCCATTTACACAGAACGCATATTTTGCACAATATCTAGAGGGACATCTTTCACCGTTGCACTCGCGTCTCGCACAAGAGAGTCAGATGTTAAAAAGCCAAAAATCATTGTAAGTTCAACATGTCTCAAACCTTTATGGCGCGTTGGGTCTCTCCCCATTCCACTGCATCTCATGTTTTTAAATTAAAAAAGTAACTCATTGTGGTTGGTTTTCCGTGCTTTGTAATAAACTATGTATACATGATGCTGTTTTGTTTTTCTAATTGTTAAGCAACTTTTATATATATGGTTTATAAACATTTTTTAAACATTACGCACTTTTTCAAAGATAGTCCTGTTATTTTATTGCTTTGAAGAACCATGGATTAGTAATATTTTGCTTGATGCTCTTATGGCCTCAGGAAAGAATCCAAAAGCTTTTTTCCCCCTAACTGAAATTATGCCTTTTAAATTTGAATATAATTCAAATTTTATAGCCTGTGGATACAATAGAATTTCACTTCTTTTGTAAAATGAGATTTAGGCCAAATGTATTTTACAACAGGAAAAACTGGGCGCCCGTAGAGCTACACCAAACTTTGTAGCCCAAAGTGTACAAAAGCAGTACAAATTTTAATATAATTCTCAGACAGCTGCACTTCTGCAAGTGATGTCTTTTTTATTTATTTTATTTATTTATTATTTTTTTAAATTGAATCTCTCAACATTTTACAACAGTAGCCAGGTGGTGAAGACAAGAAAAAAGGAACTAAATTACAATGTTCTGTGGCCACGGATTTGCGGGTCTTGTCTTTATCTCCTACAGATGACATGCACGACCCTGTATGTACAGTATCGTTTAATCACCATAGTATCTTGTCTCCATTGGCAACACGCACGATTTGTGTGATTGCGAGTGACATTGTTCTGCCACCCCAATGCACCTTGCATATGTTGACAGACAGATAACTCCTCTACTAATCACCACGCTGAAGCAGATACCCAGTTCTCTTTGTTTAATGGATAACTGGAAGTAGGGTAAAACTGAAAAGAACAAACTGGATATAAGTACATTGAAAGGAATATTTCACATATGTATTGCTAGTGTAACATAAGCATGTGCAAAATAACATTGCATATATGTCTGCATTGATGCATATGAAAAGTACTGTACACATTTGAAATCTTACACATTCCAAACTGTAATTGAATAAACTGCATCATATTGCACCAAAATAAATGATTAACAATCTGTAACTGCAACATAGGTTACATATATTTGCATATAACAATCAACATGTTGAGAATCTAAAATTCACTTGAAAGTTTGCATTTAACACAAAATACTATGAAATATAGCTGAATTACTTCTTAACGTAAACTTATATTCCAATGATACTTCCGAAAGACAAGAAATGTAGCAGATGGCATAAGATGAAAGGAACCACAGTAGCAGGTAGCTCTCTTACATACAACAGACTGAAGCTGGTCCTATAATGATGACATCATCAACAAGCTGACTCTTAAAGGAGACAACACAATTTTCTGTAAATGTCACACATGACAACACAGACATTGTAATTTAGTTTATTTTTTCTTGTCTTCACTACCTGGCTACTGTTGTAAAATGTTGAGAGATTCAATAAAAAAATAAAATAAATAAATAAAATAAAATAAAAATAAAATAGACTGCAAGTGAAGTGCAGCTGTCTGAGATGGCAGGTCTGAGAGTGCACGTCTGAAAATGCAAGTCCTTCTCATAGAGACAGGCAGATATCGGCGGAACTGGCTGCCCAAAGAAAACCGCATCTGTCCATACTGTAAAACATGAAGAAGTGAAGACAGAGCAGCACTTCCTCACCAGCTACCCTAACTATGAAGAAATTGGAAAGAAATTTTATACAAAATTTGAAATACTTTGCCCACACAAAGACACAGACACACACTGAATTTTAAATTGTTATAGAATTTTAAAATGTTGATTTGTTCTATTTTTTAATTTTATTTAAAAATATATTTCTTAATGTATATACATGCATGTATTGTTATTTATTTATAAAAAAAATACAATGTAAACAAAACACTTTGGCAATACATTGTAACAGTTGTCATGCCAATAAAGTGCATATTGAATTGAATTGAACTGAACTGAATTGAATTGAACTGAACTGAACTGAGAAAGAGAGAGACAGAGATAAAGAGAAAGGGAGAGCGCTATAAGCCAGTTGTCCTTAACGCAGTGTTTTTTCCCCTCACTGTGACACAGTGTGTAGCATGGATAGAGGCAATGGAGGTTACTCTGTTCCGGGTTGCTAATTTGACTTTGATATGTCTGCCTGATATGTGTCAAAATCTGTGGTTAAAGCACCACTTAGCGATCAAAATTTGCAGCAGTGGTGGAAAGAGTACTGAAAAAATAAATATACTCAAGTAAAAGTACCATTTTATTCCAAAAATGTGAGTAAAAAACTACTTGGGTAAGAGTAAAAGAGTAGCTTATTTAAAAGTACTCAGGAGTATTGAGTACTGAGCTCTGGATTGTACCCCTTTGTAATGAACGATTTACACTGCAATTAAAACATTTAGAAAACATTGTACATACTCTAATTGTCACACCCCTGGACTTTTTAGTTGGTTTCTCCCATCATTTCCCCCTGCAGCTCTGTGTGTTTTGGTTTCTCCCTCATTGTCTGCACCTGTGTTTGTAATCAGTCTGTGTATATAATGCGTGTTTTCCCTCTTGCCTTGTCAGACCTTAACGTTACCTCCCTGCGTTTCCTGTGTTCCTTGTGGATTATTAAAGATTGTTCGTTTCACTACATTGTTGTTCGTCTGTTCCTGCCCGAAGCGTGACAGAACGTCCGACCTAATACAGTTTTTTCCGTGTTTTCCCTCGTTTTGTTTACCGTTCCTTTTTCTCAGTCCTTTTGTTTCCACTGTGTTTTCACTATGAATCCCCTACTTCGTCCGGAATTCATCCTCCTTCAGCTTAAGCAGGGGGAGCTACTGCTCGAGGGGTTTACCGTCTTGTTCCAGCTAGTAGCTCACACCACCAGCTACCCGGACAACGCGCTCTGTGCGTTCTCATAGAAACAAACCCTCGTTCTCCGCCTGCTCCATGAAGAATCTCGCTAGTGCCACTCCAGACCCAGAACCCAGCCAGCCACCACCCCGACACCCGGAGCACGAGCCCGAGCCCGAGCCCACCGCAGACGGATCTCACGCTATCAGCGCGACCAAGGAACCATCACTACCTGGAGCGACAGAGCAAGCGATCGCCGCGGAACGAGAGGAATGTATGTCTGACCAGGTGCGAGAGCCGGCCACAATGCCTGCGACGGTGGGAGTATCAGTGGGGCATGAGGATGCTGAGGACAGCACAACCCACTGCACCGCCGCTGAGGGTGAGCTAAATATGGACATGGGTCATAATGTTATGGACTTGAATATTGAACTGTTAGCCTGTTCGGATTTCCCACCCACCCTCCCTCAGTCACCTCTGCTTCCTGTCAGCACCTCTGCTCACCCTCAGCTCACCATCTGTGCGGTGGGTTGGCCGCGGGTCTGCCAGTCTCCATCGGTGTCATGGTTGGAGGATCCCTCATCGTTCGCTCCAGCCTCAGAGTCCTGGACTCCGCCTCGGCCCTCCGACCCTGTGGCTCCACCCCGGCTCTCAGCTCCCTCGTCTCCACCGTCGCCCGTTGGTCCACCAGCTCCACTGGGCTCCATCGTCCCTCCGGCTCCGCCCTGGTCAGTCATCGCCCCACCTTCGCCTCTGGACTATACTCCTCCGGCTACGCCTCGTCGCTCCGTCCCACCGGCTCTGTGGACCTCCTACCTCCCGCGGGCACAGCCTCGGTCCTCTGTCGCTCCGACTCCGCCGCGGACCTCCGGATCTCCGTCTCCGCCTTGGTCGCCAGAGCCTTGGGCTCCGCCTGGGCCCTCCGGATCCTCAGTGTCGCCAAGGATCTTCGGCTCTCCGTCTCCGCCTCGGGCTCTACCACCACCTGCTCCGCCTCCGTCGGTCAGCCCCATGGAGTCGTCAGCCTTTCCTCCACCGTGGCTCCTCCTTCCATCGGCTCCACCATGGGATTCCATCTTGGCTGCGGTCTGGGTTTCACCTGGCTCCTCTTGCTTAAGCCCCTTCCGGTCACCTCCTTGGCTCCTCCCTCCGTCATCACCCTGGACTCCATCTTTTGCTCTCCTCCCGGGAGTCCGTCCTCCGCCGAAGCCCCCTCCTAAGACTTTGTACATTTTGTTTTCCTTGTTTGTCGGCGCGAGGACGCGCCTTCCGGGAGGGGGAGGTAATGTCACACCCCTGGACTTTTTAGTTGGTTTCTCCCATCATTTTCCCCCTGCATCTCTGTGTGTTTTGGTTTCTCCCTCATTGTCTGCACCTGTGTTGGTAATCAGTCTGTGTATATAATGCGTGTGTTTTCCCTCTTGCCTTGTCAGACCTTAATGTTACCTCCCTGTGTTTCCTGTGTTCCTTGTGGATTATTAAAGATTGTTCGTTTCACTACGTCGTTGTTCGTCTGTTCCTGCCTGAAGCGTGACACTAATTCACATTATCATGTTTGTCAGAAACAATGAAGAACATCTATCATCCAGCGGTTTTAATTTTGACTGCCAACACTTTAAAATACATCAAAACAACACAGAAAAAAAAGTATATTAAAGTGCTGAAAAGATGAAACAAACGTTATTCTCAGTACAATTATCACCATTTAAAATAATCATAACGCTTAAAAAATAGATTTAGAAACAAGTGTAAGGCCACTGAGACAAAGCATGCTGTTGTTGCACATGTTTAGAACAGTGTAAAGAATAATAATAATAAAAAATTAATACAAAAGTTCAGCATCACACACCATGATATGAGTTCAAATGAGAAATTAAAAGAGCCAATTACTCTCTAAAACAGTGCCAGTTTTAGTATTTTGCCATAAAGAAATGAAAACCACTAAACATGATCATTTATGTTACAGTTTTACAGTTCGAAAAACCAGAGAGAGCAGTCCAAAGTGACAAATAAACAAGGCTATGAAACAAGACAAAACTATGGCAGTGAACTAGGCAAAACTATGGCAGAAAACAAAGACAAAACTATGACCATGAAACAAAACCGTGACAAAAAACAAGGCAATGAATACAGAGAAACGCTTGGTAGAGTCCGCTATAGTAAAACAATACTTCGCAACTTCCTGTTTGAAAATGGCCTCCTTATATTGGCACCAAACAGGAAGTTACCAATGAAGCAGCAGAGGGAGCAGCAACAGTCAGTCAGTGGGTGAGGGCTCCCTCTGCTGGCGTGGCATTACAGAATCCCCCCCCCTAGGAGCGACCCCTGGCGCTCAAACAACAACAGTCCAGGAGGGTGGGGGAACAGAGACATTCATTATTGGCCTTCTTGCTCATAACATGACGGTCAGAGAGTCCATAATAGGCCTTCGTGGCTGTGACATGACAGGCAGAGAGTTCATAATAGGCCTTCTTGGCTGTGACATGACAGGCAGAGAGTTCGTGAGAAGACGCCGCCCCCATAGGAGGATCTACAGTGGGTGCTGACACCTCTGGAGGCATGGGTGCAGATTCTTGGGCAGACGTGGCAGTGAGTTCATATATAGACGCCACCTCCTTAGGAGGATCTACAGCTTGAGCTGACACCTCAGGAGGTATGGGCGCGAACTCGTGGACAAACGAGGCCTCAGGAGCAGACTTGTGGACCGATAAGGCCTCTGGAGCAGACTCGTGGACAGACGAGGCCTCTGGACCAGACTCATGGATAGACGAGGCCTCTGAAGCAGACTCGTGGACAGATGAGGCCTCTAGAGCACAGTGTGCTGCCCACACACTGAAAATGGCGATGGCCATTACAGGCAGCACAGTAGATAGTGGGGTGTCTGTTGACCTTGAGGGTGTGGATGTTATGGACTTGTGGCTTGGGAGCGTGGGCTCTGCGTGGCCTGGGAGCGTGGGCTCTGCGTGGCTTGGGTCAGTAGATACATGATGTGGCTCTAGGGGATCAGCTGAGACGTGATGAGGTTTGGGAAGGTCAGAGGGGACCTGGTGAGGTTTTGGTAGGCCAATAGTTTCTTGCCTTGACTCAGGGAGGTCTGCCGTGACTTGACTTGACTCAGGGAGGCCTGCCGTGACTTGACTTGACTCAAGGAGGCCTGCCGTGGCTTGACTTGACTCAGGGAGGCCTGCCGTGACTTGACTTGACTCGTGAAGAACAGCGGTGACTTGACCTGGCTTGTGCAGTCCAGCTGTGACTTGACTTGGCTTGTGAAGGTCAGCTGTGACTTGACTTGGATCATGAAGGTCAACTGTGGCTTGACTTGGCTCATGAAGGTCAGCTGTGGCTTGACTTGGCTTGTGAATAACAGCAGCAACTTGACTTGGCTCATGAAGATCCGCTGTAACTTGGCTTGACTCATGAAGATCAATTGTGGCTTGGCTTGGCTCAGGGACAATAGCAGCAACTTGACTTGGTTCATGAAGATTTGCTGTAACTTGGCTTGGTTCTTGGAAATCAGCTGTGGTTGGGCTTAACATAGACAACCCAGCTGTAACTTGACTTGATTCAGGAACAACAGCTGTAACGTGACTTGACTCAGGAACAACAGCTGTAGCGTGACTTGACTCAGGAACAACATGGCTTGACTCAGGAACCACGGCTGTGACTTTGCTTGACTTGAGGGCTACAGCTATAGCTTTACTTGACACAGGAGACACAGCTTTAACTTGACTTGTCGCTGGGATAGCAGCTGTAGCTTGACTTGACTCTGGAACAACAGCCGCGACCTGACTGGACTCGGAAACTTGACTTGACTCAGGAACAACATGGCTTGACTCGTGGGGCACAGCTGTGACTTGGCTTGACTCGTGGGGCACAGCTGTATCTTGGCTTGACTCGTGGGGCACAGCTGTGACTTGGCTTGACTCGTGGGGCACAGCTGTATCTTGGCTTGACTCGTGGGGCACAGATGTGACTTGGCTTGACTCGTGGGGCACAGCTGTGACTTGGCTTGACTCGTGGAGAACAGCAGCTGTGTCTTGGCTTGACTCATGGAGAACAACAGCTGTATCTAGGCTTGACTCATGGAAAACAGCTGTGTCTTGGCTTGACTCCTGGAGAACAGCAGCTTTGGCTTGACTTGACTCTGTTGCTTGACTGGACTTGGAAGCTTGACCGGACTTGGAAGCTTGACCGGACTTGGAAGCTTGACCGGACTTGGAGGCTTAACCGGACTTGGAGGCTTGACTTGACCCTGGGGTAGCAGCCGTGACGTGATGGAGCACCATTTGAGCTGCCCATACAGCTATTAGGGGTGAGCCAAGCACGTGGGCCATCATGACCATAGGCGGCGTCCGAGAGCTGACTGCGGGTTCTGCCATCTTGAGGCGTGGCTTGGAGACGGCGGCCATCTTGTGAACAGGCTTGGGGATGGCGGCCATCTTGTGAACTGGCTCTGGGGAGGCGGCCATCTTGTGAACAGGCTTGGGGATGGCGGCCATCTTGTGAACTGGCTCTGGGATGGCGGCCATCTTGTGAACTGGCTCTGGGATGGCGGCCATCTTGTGGACTGGCTCTGGGCTGGCGGCCATCTTGTGAGCTGGTTGAGGGAGGGCGGCCATGATGGGTGCAGGCTCTGGACGGGCGGCCATGACAGGTGCAGACTCTGGACGGGCGGCCATGGCGTGAGCAGGCCCTGGAGCGGCAGGCATGGCGTGAGCAGGCCCTGGAGAGGCAGGCTTGAACAGGCATGACGTGAACTGGTTTTGGCGTGGTGGACATAACTTGAGTAGGCTTTGACTTGGCAGGCTTGGCGTGAAAGGTTTCTGGCTTGCTTGACATAACGTGAGCAGGTTGTGGTATGGGGGTTACTGCAGGATTACGGGGTTCCTCGTCCACAATCCCAACAGTAAAAGGTGATCCATTTAAGCGGAGTGCAAAGTCTATGTATTGTTCAAGTGTCCAGTGAGGGGTATGGCGAGGCATGAGGTATTTGATTGAGTCCTTGAGTCCATGTCGGAAGATATCTTTTAGTGCAGTGTCATTAAATCCCACCAAATGGCATAGCTCACAAAAATTAACAACATAATCTTCAATGGGCTGGTTACCTTGGCGGAGGCGGAAAAGGCGGGATGCTGGATCCATAGTGATCTGTGTTGTAAGCCGCTGGATCTTTGGGAGGCAAAGTATTCTGTAACGCGGACTTGTAGGAAGCGTGTAAGATCCAGTTACGAGCTTTATTGTCCAGATCGTAGTCAAACAGGCAGGGTCAATATCCAAACAAACAGTACATCCAGGGCAAAACAATAGAGTAATCCACAAAACAGGCAGAATGTCGAAAAACCGGAGAGAGCAGTCCAAAGTGACAAATAAACAAGGCTATGAAACAAGACAAAACTATGGCAGTGAACTAGGCAAAACTATGGCAGAAAACAAAGACAAAACTATGACCATGAAACAAAACCGTGACAAAAAACAAGGCAATGAATACAGAGAAACGCTTGGTAGAGTCCACTATAGCAAAACAATACTTTGCAACTTCCTGTTTGAAAATGGCCTCCTTATATTGCCACCAAACAGGAAGTTACCAATGAAGCAGCAGAGGGAGCAGCAACAGTCAGTCAGTGGGTGAGGGCTCCCTCTGCTGGCGTGGCGTTACAACGTTATTATGTTATTATTATTATGTTGTAAGGAAATACAATTACCATTTGTACAACTGTACAATTACAATTTGTAAGGGGGGAAAAAATTGCATTAAATAAGGAAGCATTTCCGGGGAAAGTTTTTCAAAAGAAAACACACATACACACAAACATTTTGCTGGGCCACGGCGGTCCCAGTGAATACCAGCAGCATCCATATCTGAATGGGACAAAAAGTGTTGAACTGTAGTGTTGAAAACTGTTTTTGCACGATAATTGTATGGATTGTATAAAAAAAAAAAAAAAAGATTTATTAACCAGCTGCAGATTTATTACATCATGTGCTGACACAGATGCAGTAGATATTAATGCCACGGGTCATCAATAAGGTGCATATTGGTTCTTAATTTCAATACATTATTTCCAAGCATTTCAGTGTGTTTCCAACAGACTTTTTCTCATCAGGAATCAACAAGCTTTTCCAAGACTTTTCCAAATGACTGCTGCTGAACGCATGTGAGAGAGAGACACGGCAGTGCTGATCGCACGTCTCTCTTTAAGTAAATGGGAGTGGGAATTAACTGCATTATGAACGTGGCACTTTGGCACTGATAAGAACTACTTTATTACTGTAATGTGAGTATTTGTAATTTGTTACTTCACAGCCCTGAGTTGCAGATGCATTTTGCAGATATGGCAGTGACAGTGGTAAATTGTCTCCATCAAATTTTAATCACAGAAGCTGCTTTTTTTTTTAACATTTAGCTCCTCTGAACCAAATGCATATTCAACATTTAACTTCTCATAGTCAAATGCAATCAGTAAATCAACCAGACAAATTGTACATTGTCTGGAGAATATCCTAAGTGTGTGTTTCTATCACTGTATGAGGAAATATCACCATATTCAACCTATTCAACATCTAACTCCCTGAAGCCAGATATTCAACATTTAACTCTTCAGAGTCAAATGCAGAAAGTAAATCAACCAGACAAGTTGTAAATGGTCTGGAGGGCCGGATTAACGGATTCACGGATTAACACATGGGCCTATTGAGCATGCCCAGAGCACTAGACCACAAGTGAGGCCCAGCTCAAATTTAAAGCCCCCACAGATCGCCATTTCAACAGGTCCATGCACTGTATCGTCATAATCAAGCCCTGGAATATACTGAGTGTGTGCTTCTATTACTATTTGAAGAAACATTACCATATTCACCATATTCCACATATAATTCCTCAGAGCCAGATGCATTTTTAACATTTAGCACTTCAGAGCCAGTGTGTATTCAACATTAAATTCCTCTGAGTCAAATGCAAGCAGTAAATTAACCAAACAATATGTTACACAGCCTGGAGAATATACTGAATTTGTGTTTTGTATGTAAACATGCCGAGATCTGTTTGCACGTCTGAGGGCCATCTGCTCTTGCCTCAACCTGTGACCTTAAGTTGCAACCTAACTCCCATCCCTTTAGAAAAGAGCAAGGCATGAGCAGAAACAATCACACAGAGGACTAGAACCCTGCACGGGCCTCAAATATATGCCCTAGCCTGGCCCTGACCTGAGAACTTGTCCGAAAGCTTATCAGAATTCTTGGACTGAGTCCAACCTGAGTCTTTTTTTCACTTCTTCTCTCAAAACAGCTTATACTACTGTTTCAGCTATTAAAATAGTTTAGTTTTGTATGTAATGGCAAAGTTCTTATATTTTGTTTGGGTTTTTATTTTAATTAAGTTAAATGAGAAAAAAACTAAATATAAGTTACATCTAAGTTTTTGTTTTTTAAAGTAATGACCATGTCAGGGAATCAGCATTCTGAGTAGGAATGGGAAGATCATTCCATCAGCCAGGATGAATGAAAGTGATATGGAAAGTGATTTTGTGCCTCTTGTGATGCTATCACGAGGCGTCACTCACTAGTAGATCTCAGACTTCTGGTGGGAATGTAGATTCTATATGCAAGCATCAATTCACAGCATCAATGTCTTGAACTTGATGCGAGCCTCAGCCGGTAGCCAGTGCAGGAAGGTAAAGAGAGGTGTAATGTGGGCCCTTTCGGTTTGTTGAAGACCAGTCATGCTGCTACATTCTGAATCATTTGTAAAGATTTGATTGTGAATGATTGAAGTCCAGCCAGAAAAGCATTGCAGTAGTCCAGCCTAGAAATGACAAGGGCCTGGAGAAAATGTTGTGTAGCATGCTCCGTTAGGAAGGGCTTGATCTTTCTGATGTTGTTCAATGCAAACCTGCAAGATCAAGCAGTTTTTGCAATGTGATCTTTGAAAGTCATCGTCAGCCAGCAGCTCATCCTCGCCCTCAGCCGATGAGCGTGAAAGGGAAAGTCCCTTTTTTAACTCATCAGCGAGATCCGCTTGTGATCCCCACAAGCACATTTTCCTTCGTGCCAAGGTAGCGAAGGGTCCTGAACTGCGGGGAGCAGACGACTGTCCCTCCTTCCTCAAAGAGAGAGAGATAGGCAAGAACGGAGCTTTTTCATGGAAAAACTTCGCGTATGTGCTCTTCGCCCAAACAATAGACATAAAGATTGTGCGTGTCATCAGGTGTCAAGAAACGAGGACACGGATCCACGCACCTCTTAAACGTCTTACTAGTGCTTGCCATGATGAAAGGAGAGAGAAAGAAATCTTTCTTACCAGTATAATGCACGCTCCAGACAAAAGAGTCAGTGAAGACGAAGAAGAGAATGTCATGTTCTACCGGCGTCCTTTTATACTGTGGTCGCACCGGAAGTGACGTCATAGGCTGTCGCCGGCCAACACTGTTGATGTTTTTGTATGTAGGCTTCAGACACGAGTCACGGAGATGGCGTTCCCCATAGCGACCCCTAGAGGATGCAGTTCGAGTTCCTCGAAAGGGAACAGGAATTGTAGTAAAGCTCCAAATTCTTTCATTAACGCCAGCTGCCTCTGTAATAATTCACTGATACACGCAAATTAAAATCAATGCACGGCATACATTATAAATTAATTAGGCAGAATATTAGCAAAAGTGGTTTTCTCTGTTACCTCGTACATGACATAAGCGTGCTCTAGCCTGGAAAGTTTAGTGCAAGTGTGAGTGCAGGCCAGGGGGAGAGTGGGGATAATCGCACTCAGACTCGGTTCAAGGCAACCGTGCCTAATGTGAGTACACCCTAAGATTTCTGACTGAACTTGATGGGGTAATTGTGGATGAACCTAACTGGATGGTGAAGTCATGCTGGAAAAGAAGCTCAGTCTTTGCCAGGTTGAGTTGTAGGTGATGTTTTTTTTATCCATGCCGAGATGTCCACCAGGCAGCCTAAGATCAGCGCAGCTACCATTAAATCATCTGGTTGAAATGAAAGGTAGGATTTAAACCAGCAAAGTGGAATCCCTGTGATGCCCAGTGATGAGAGGGTGGACAGGAGGATCTGATGATTCACAGTGTCAAAAGTGGCAGATAGATCCAGGAGAATGAGAACTGATGATTTGGAATCAGCTTTTGCAGTTCGCAAGGCTTCAGTGACTGACAGCAGCACAGTCTCAGTTGAATGGTCACTCCTGAAACCTGACTGGTTAGCATCCAGTTGGTTATTCTGTGAAAGAAATAATGATACCTTGTTGAAAACAACTCGTTCGAGGGCTTTCCGTATGAACGGAAGGAGAGAAACAGGTCTGTGGCTATCTAGAATTGAAGTGTTTATTGTAGGTTTTTTGAGCAGTGGGGTTACCTGAGCCTGCTTGAATGCAGTGGGGAAACTGCCTGTGAAAAGAGATGTGTTTAGGATGTGTGTGAATGCTGATAAAAGTGTAGGAAAAATTGCTTGGAGAAGGTGTGAGGGGATTGGGTCTAGAGGGCATGTTGTAGGAGAGCTAGAGAGCAGAAGTTTTGATACTTCTGCCTCAGTGAGGGGACAGAAGGAGAAGAGGGGAGTTTTAACAGTGGATGTGGTTGTTTTTTTTTTTTTTTACTACTTTAAAAAAAATAATTAAAATCAAAAATCAAAAACTCTTTTATTATGTAATCAATAAAGATGCATTTCTCTCTAAAGATGCGCCCAATAAGGAGATAGCGAGTCAGGATCAGCAACTTCATCCTTGCGACGCTGACTCAGAAAACAATTGTTTATTTTATTAGTAAATAATTCAAATATCTTTTTACTATTTCCCCCGACACATTCATGGTAATTACTTTTGCAAGTGCTTTGTGGCAAGCTTTAGTATATTGCATGCGTTTTAATGTGGAAATCGTACAGCTGCGCTGACGGCACACTCACTGCTCTTGCTGCTGATGGGACACTAAACACTGTCCAGCCAGTCTTGACAGTTGTGGTAAAACTCTTAAACCTAGCATTTCTGCTGGCCATACTGTCTAAAACGTAGTGAAGAATGATATCACAATTTACATACAACAGACAAACAGCTTTCTGCAGACAAAGAAGCTGGGGATTCTATGTTGTAGGTGCCTTTTTACAGTCTCACTGATGCACCACGCTAGGTCACCTGTTAGCCAGTCAAGACTGGCATTCACACATGCTTCAGACACCAGTCACACAGAAGCTTTCCATAGCATCAACGTCATGACACAGCATTGAATTTCCAATTTGAACTAACTGCAGCAAGATATTTTATAGCCTAGAGTGAAATTGTCTGTTACACCTAACCAGTTTAACTTAGTTACAAAGAGTATTTATATAAAAATGTAAGTATTATTTATTTAAATAATAATTTGATTTCATAAAATGATTGTATTTATAAAAGTCAACATCTTGAACTTAAATGCATGAATGCAGAGAGACACAGTGTCATATAGATGAATGCCCTTTAAGGCAGGTCAGAATTTTATATAAATCTCTGTGGCCAGTCTGACTCTGTGGAGTTTTATTAACCATGAGTACTTTGCTTCAGGTCCTGACAAAATAAAGACCTGAATAAATAAAGGTTAAATGAAATGACAAAGAGTTACCTAACTGTATGAATGGCTCAGGCCTTGTGCATTCAACGCTGATGACCAGTTTTGCTTCAGCACAGATAACTGCAGTTTCCCACTGCCTTCTCAACCTCTAACCCAACCAATAATTTCCAGCATCCCACCTAAACAACAATCTCTTCATTTTCAGTCTTTTTTAGTTATGTTTAGTTATGTCACTTTTAAGCTTCAGTTCCTGCATAAACACCGAAGTATTTTTCTTGTTAGCAATGCTCTTTCAATTAGCTGGCTGCTGTGGGCTGTTGGTGACCAGATGAAAGGATATTCCATTTACCCTAAAGGTCTGCATTTTTCAAGTTTGGAAACCCTCTAGCCAGCCAAACACTAATGGGAAGGCAGATGGATTCACTTTGCATTTGCACTGCTTCACTGTGGTACAGTTAAAAAGTCTTCCTAAAATAGCTAAAATCTTTCTCAACTGTTGATTGATTAGAAGCCCTGGTGAAAAATCCAGCATAAACCAGAATGGATTCCAAGCTGGTTTATGCTGGTTAGTGCTGGTCCAAGCTGGTTTATGCTGGTATAGTGCCTGTATAGTACTGGTCTAGGCTGGTTTATGCTGGTTAGTACTGGTATATTGCTGCCCCAAACTGGTTTATGCTAGTAAAGTGCTGGTCTAGCTGGTGGACCAGCATATTCATACTGTTCACAAGCAAAATGGAGCTGGTGATGCTAGTTCACAGCATGTTCTTGCAGGGTTTAGTAGCAGTAGGCCAGCTGTCTGTATGCAAGCAGTGTTTTAGGGACAAACATAGCTTTTGCTTGCATAATTCTATTTAATACATTAATGATGCAAAGGAAAAAAGATGTAAGGGTTAAAACATATGATTTTAAATGATATTATAACTTTGTAATTTCTTTTGCTTCCTCTTCTGAAAGTAGAACTGAAAATTTGAATTGCTTTAGTTATGATTACATTATTAATCAATATCACTGGTAAACTGGTAAAATGTTTAAAAAAAAATAATAATTGTCTCCTTCAGCAACATTTGTACATGTACCATATGAAAGAAATAAAACCAAACTGGTTTGTAATAAGTGAATAAGGTAATGCTGTATTTGGAGTTGTTTAATCATCCTTTTGTGAGATGTTGTGTTTCTGCTCACCTCTTCACTTTTTTCAGTTCTTGCTGTTCCTCTTATCCTCTGTAATTCTGCTTGTCAACCGTAGGTGTCATTACTAATGCTCAGTCATCACTTGTAGAGTGAATCTACTTTATTTCACTAAATATAACACTGCTTTTAATCTTTATATATCAGGACCATATTAAAACTGAGCAGTGTGTGTTTAACACTGGGGATTTTACTGTGTAAACATAACCAGCAACATGTGTTTTTCTTTATTAAATAACTCATTAAAATTAATTTGGAAAACTAACACACTAAGAAACATGATATGTAACACATACTGTAGTCAAGTTTTGTTATGGTCTTGCTGTGATCATATCAGCACCCAAAAGAATAATGGTCCACCAGAATCCCAAGGTTGTTCCAGCATGCAAAACATACCTTAACATACCACACCTGCTTACTGTGCTGATGACCAGCAAACCAGCAACCAGCATCCAATGCTGGGGACCAGCAACCAGCATCCCATGCTGGGATCCAGCAACAAGCATCCAATGCTGGGGACCAGCAACCAGCATCCCATACTGGGATACAGCAAACCTGCAACCAGCATCCAATGCTAGGGACCAGCAAATCAGCAACCAACATCCTATGCCGGTCCCAGCATGCAAAATACCTTATGCTGAATTTTTCAGCAGGGAGCACAGACACTGAATTTGTTTTCTGATGAAAGTCGGAAAGAAGCTTTATTTGTATGTGAGTCTAAGTGAGGAAAAAACAACAACAACAAACCCTAGAGTGCCAAGATGCTCACATAGACATACAAGTCTTTACTTCAAAGAGAACATGCATAGTTTCTATGAGGGTGAGTCTATGTAACAAATCAGCACAAATGGATAATTGGTATGTTTAAGTAAGAGGAAACAGCTACACTTAAGAAGTCTTTTTGTGAGGATCAAGTGATTCGTTTGTGTGTGTGGTCATAGACAAGTTTTTGCTGATGTGACTCTAGATAGTGGCTAATGAGGGTATGCTTTTTCATCACAGCCATACACCATGCTGTTTCTGCAAAGACCATGAGGCTATTGTTCCTGCATAACAGAAGGATTGCCCTGTTGTTCCTCTTTAGATTTTGATGTTTACCCACAAAACATTTAACTTTTTATTATCTATTTATTAAATTAAAACATTGTTTAGTATATTTCTAATTTTATAATTTTAATCCAATGTGTCACACATATTTAAAGATTTTACAAGACAAGCTCCTGCAGAATGCAGAATTGCACTTTTACATGCATTCATTAGAATTTGTTTTTTTGGAGAGTAGAGAGGGTAGTCCTTGTATAATCCACATATTCCGCTTCAGCCTACCACTAATATTCTGCAAATGCATAATTTAGACTGAAGATTTGTTTTTTCTTCTATTTAATGTGATCCTGGAGCTATGTGTTTGGGTGACCACCTATATGTGTCTAGGCCCATATGAACAGGATTTGTGTGGCTGGCCTATGTCTGCACCTCAAACTAGAGGTCCAGTAAAAACAGAACCAATGGTAACAGCTAATGTAATAAACCAAACCCTTCGGAATGTTACAGAATTCAATGCCAACATGTAATTGTTCTCAAAGATTCCTCAAGCACTTGGAAATTGTGGTTAAGGGGAACATTTATTAACTGTCCCTTAGATTGTGGCCCACAAATCATTTTCGTGATTTAGTTTAAAAACTTGGCCACTGAACTAGAAAATCAGTGTAATACCACACAAACAGAATTAAAACACACTCACCGGGGTCTCCATTGCGTCCTCTTCTTCCCCTTTTGCCTGGTGGACCTATAGCAGGTGAGAAAACATTATTTAAATACTGTTATCATGAGTAAATTTAAAATGCACTTCATGCACATGGTGAAGGCTTTTTCCGGTTAATGCTCTTGTCTTGTATGCTACCTCATAATTATTAAATTTCCTCTTTATGTATATCTATTACATTCAGAGGTAGCATGCAATTTAAAAACAAGTTATGTGTGAAGAGTAGATTAGGGGTAGCATCTCAATATTAGAAGACTGAAATAAATAAATAAATTAATTAATTAATAAATTAATGAATGAACGTGTCGTCTGAAAACACAATGATATTGTGTCAGTAATGCATCTGGGTGATTTTATTTATTTAATTTATTTATTTTTTTTTTTTTTGTATTTTTTATTTTTGTATTTTCAGACCATCACTGACTACAAGCCCCTGCCACAGGCCAGTGACGATGACATATCCCTGCCAGATGCACTCAACTACTCACGATTTAAGATACAGAATGACACACCTGCACAGAAATTCCACACATCTCCAAACGACAGACGATCAGTCTGTTGATTTTTCATATCATCATATTAAGAAAACATCCATGCGTTCTTTTGCCTTTTTAAGAATACTTTTTATTTATTCTTTTTGCGGCATAGTTTCTTTGCAAAGGATTTGCGGACCTCATCAAGTGATCTAGAACCACAGACGGAAATGGTCGAACGCATGCGGAAAAACACAATATTCTCCATTCAAAGAAAATAGATGCAGCTTTCAGACGCGACTTTCTTCTTATTTTAATAGTTCGTTTGAGGCGGTTTCTATGGCGCTATTTTAATGACAAATGTCTAGAGCACATCATTGTAATGTGGGGCGCATCAAAATGTGCAAGCACAATCTCATCTCTTGCAGGTGGATTCTCTTTACTCTCATAAAAAAGACGCACTGTCTCTCGCTTGCAAGTGCCTGCTCAGAAACACAGATCAGCGCATATGACAATGGATGTAACCAGAATTTACATAGTACATAACTGCAGAAAATCTGTCTCACAGGTGTCCCACAAAATCACATCTATGTCCCGCAAAATCACATCTATGTCCCGCAACATCCCTAATTCCGGGTGGTCACCCTACTGCGAGCCCTGACAACATACCTGGCCGTGTACTGAGAGACTGTGCTGCACAGCTGACGGATGTCCTAACAGACATCTTCATCACCTCGCTGAGCCAGGCAGTCATCCCCACGTGTCTCAAATCCACCTCCATAATTCCAGTACCAAAGAAGTCACCTGTGTCCTGTCTGAATGAATATTGTCCCAAAGCACTGACCCCATTCATGATGAAGTGCTTTGAAGTGCTTTGAAAGGTTAGTCATGCATCACATCAAGTCCAGTCTCCCAAACACGCTGGACCCATTCCAGTTTGCATACCATCCAAACCGTTACATGGACGATGCAATATCCACCACTCTCCACCTAGCTCTTACTCACCTAGAACAGAAAGACTCTTATGTAAGAATGCTGTTCATCGACTTCAGCTCAGCATTCAACACAATAATCCCACAGGAGCTCATCCACAAACTAAACCTGCTGGGCCTTAACACCTCCCTCTGTAACTGGATCCTGAACTTTTTAACAGGAAGACCTCAGTCAGTCCGTGTCAGTGGCAACAGCTCCAGCACTACCACACTGAGCACAGATTCCCCACAAGGCTGTGTGCTCAGTCTGCTGCTCTTCACGCTGCTGACATACAACTGCACTGCCAAGTTCACCTCCAATCACATCATCAAGTTTGCTAATGACACAACTGTGGTAGGCCTCATCATAAACAATGATGAAACATGCTACAGAGAGGAAGTGGCACAGCTGGCTGAATGATGTGGCGCTAATAACCTGTCCCTCAATGTGGGTAAGACAAAAGAGGTTTTGATGGACTTTAGGAGAAACTCTGTTGACAGGTCAACCGTGGAGAGAGTTGTCCCGTCGACACGTAAATGTAAAAACGTAAATGTCCAGCATCACTCTTTTTCTACTACTTTGTTTTCTTTACAGGTCGGCGATCTCACTTCTGACACCAGGTAACAGATGGTTATATCGTAAATGTTTTAAGGTGAGACATCAGGATGCACATGCAGCGCAATTACTGAACACTTATTTCACGAGTTTGCCTGCCCATCCAAGTCCTGATGGGCAATGGTAGACAAACTTGGCTTGCTGTCCTTAATGGAGGCTCGAACTCGAGGCTCGGCTTGAGCGCAGAGTTCGACCCCCCATTACGATATTACCTAGAGGGAAAATAACAGAAACAGAGGAGGAGAAGGGGAAGTGGAGGGATGCCAGAAGAACTGAAGCTGGGACGGTGCAATGAGAGCTGCTTATATAGGCTTGTAATGATGATTGACAGGACTGAATGATTAGGCTCCTCCCGAACCTACGTTTGGAACTTCATTTCACGAGTTCGCCTGCCCATCCAGTCCTGATGGGCATTGGTAGACAAACTTGGCTTGCTGTCCTTAATGGAGGCTCGAACCAGAGGCTCGGCTTGAGTTCGACCCCCCAAATGTGCTTACAAGAGACAGCAAGCTGGGCAATCAACTGTGAGTAGTTTTTGTGATATGAGTAGACAAAACCTTTGTTGATTCTATCTCTCTCCCCCAAGAATGTGCAGAAAACATTTCCCTGTTGCCGCGTTGGGGCAATATAAGGCAGGTGAAGGGCTAACAAACGAGACCGCTTCTGTAGGAGAGGGGTGGGAAAGCACTGCTGTGGCAGTGACGTAAAGTAAAATTTTCATTGGAGGAGAAATCTCTGCTCTAGCAAAATTGGAAGAAAATATATACATGAAGATTAGTCAGGGCGCTGCAAGGGTGCTGTGCAAAATCACTGCTGCGGCAGTGAGAAATGGAATTTAACATGACATCAGCTGCAAGGGAAGTGGGAGAGGTTATTGCTGTGGAGGTGAGAAAGAGTTTTAGTATATCTGCTCTTAGACCAGTGGAGGAAATCCCTGCTGCAGCAGTGAGAAATGGAGGTTAGTATGACATCCGCTGCAAGAGAGGTGGGGATGTCATTGCTGCGGAGGTGAGAAATAGTGTTTAGAATGGAAACTCCTCCAAGACCAGTGGAAGAAATACTGACCTCTAGACATCTGCTGAGACCGGTGGGAGAATTCACTGCTGCGGCAGTAAACAATAGAGTTTGGTATGACATCTGCTGAGGGCTGTGGGAGAAATCACTGCTGCGGCAGTGAGAAATAGGAGTTGGTATGACGTCTGCTGCAAGAAGGTGGGAGATGTCGTTGCTGAGGAGGGGAGTAATAGAGTTTGGTATCGTATCTTCTCTGAGAATGGTGGAAGAAATCACTGTTGTGGCAATGAGAATTAGAGCTTAGTATGGTGACTGTCTGCTGCAAGAGTGGTAAAGAGAAATCCCTGTTGCGGCAGTGATTTCAGGTCAAATCAATTGCCCCCCTACATTTTAACAGAGCTTTAAACGATAGAAATTCCCTGGACTGACTTGCGGGATTGACAGTAAAGTAACAGAATTAATGATGCCAATTTGTCAAGGAGATGAATTCAAGTTTCGCTGTAAATCAGCTGAAGCAAACAATAATGACTATTCAGTTAAATTCCGATCAGTGATGACTGGATTGCATGTAATGACTGTGCAGAGTTTTATCAAGTTTAGTTTAGCTATGAGCAGCTCTACTGAAGACAGTAAAAGCAAGTGCTGTAATTGTTGATGGGTTAGAAATCGCTGATGTGAGAGTAAAATTGGACATTTTTTTGTAGGGGGGAATTCACTGCTGCGGCAGTAAAGTAATAAGTGATTTGTTGGGGTAAATCACTGCAGTGTCACTAAGAGATAACAGAGCTGATTTGAGAATGGTGAGAAAATGTCACTGCTGCAGCAGAGACATACTGAAGATTTGCTGGCAGACAGACCCTATGAGAAGGAGGGGGGGTCCAAGATGTACAGTTGCCTGAAAGAAATCTCAAGGTGGATGGCTCACGGTGCTGTTGAAATCATTTTAAGTTTAAGTGCGACTTTAGAAAGCTCAGCTGGCCAGCAAGGCGCCAATTCTAAGACAGGGTTTCTTTGAGCATGACAAGCTATTTTCACGAATATACGACTCGGCCTGAAGGTCGGAAGCGGGTAATCGTCCACGCTCAGTCAATTTCTCCTTCCTTCACTGTCTGTTTGGGCTTGTTAAGAATAAATCTATGTAACCTCTGTAAAAATCAGCATGGTACACATTATCATTAACCCATGTATACGTGTAGAACAAGAAGGGCATGACCTTACAGAAAAAGGAGAAAACATCCAAATATAGCGGCTGGTGTAGTTCTTGCAATCCTCTGTGGTTGGTTTGTCAATAGCACAGTATTGCAATGATTGCAACAGCCCAAAGGGAATCCTGCTGTTGCTGAGAAATGGCAAATAAGAATCCAGATGACTGGGTAAAAAATTTTGAATGCATTAAAAGCAGGGAGGTGTATGGGTTTTTAACTAATAGCAGATCACTGCTGACCAAATTTTAGTTTAAAGAAAATTGTTAAAATTTACTGCAAAGGCAAATTTAATATGGAGCCAGTCACCTAAATTTCTGAAATGGGGAAATGGAGACAGAAGTTTGAATTTTAAATCCTGTTAAATAGCGGGGGCATAGTCGTGTTCAGTCATTCTTAGCAATAGCTTTAAACTTTGCTAACATATTGAAAGGCTTCATTTTCATGGGATGAAAAGGGAAATTACCACTTTAGTTGATGGAGATCTGAAAAAGCATGATAATGGATAGTCAGGATAAATATTATTAAAATCTCAATTAGTGAAGTGCACAGATTAAATGTGATTTAGTTGGAGATCAAAGAGTTTACAAAAATGCCATCTACATGAATGTAAAAGGTAAACCCAGTAAACCATGCAACGTTTTAGATTATAACTTCACAAAACATTATGTTATAAATTATAGATGTATAAAAAAAAAAAATAATAATAAGGCATAATAATCACAATTTTAATGTGGTGGGGTGACGTGCTATTTGACTAAAGCTGAGACTTCTGGGATCCTGACGGGCCGCAATGAAGATTCAAAATTAAAAACATAGTTTGAAAAACAACAGTAATCCGACCAGAGGGAGCTCGATCCATGATGCAGTGAGTGGGGATTATATGTGGAGACCAATCGGACGCCGTTTAAAACCTGGAGCGCGTTGAATTGGATAGTTTGTTTAGATTGACATGTCTATCATTACCGTATGCTGTAGAATAGGAGCGCACAACACTGAGCTATTATCACGACTTGTAAGTTATGCAATAAGTTTCTACATTTAGGAATACCGCTTAAGAATGAGATCATTATAAACGCTTTCGGGATGTAAAGTGAAATCGCTCGGAGCAGTGACTGGGCCGGAAGGAGCGACGGATAAGGTAAGCAGAGCTGAATTTGTGATTGTTTTCGAGGGAAATGCATGTTTGATGCGGCGAGCGTGCCTCAAACATGCAACCGTCTGCGTTCCTACATAAAGAGCGGAAAATTTTATGGACCAAACGGTTTAGCTGTAATTTGGATAACGTTAGGAACTGTAGAGGCTGTAGTGCGCAGATACCTAACTTACGATACTTGGGCGGGAGAAGCACGTTTGATGGAGGGGGCTGGGCAAATTCTGCGGGACATCGTTGGCGAGCTCGATTTCCCTTGTTGAAAACTTAAGTGGAGCCGGATTAAGCGTGACTTTGCAGAGCATTGTTAGTTGGAGAAGTGCGGGAGCTCGTCGGGCTGGGGGACTGGGAGGCTGTTCACTGGACAGGGCAGGGTCGTATGCTGGAAGAACCGAAGTTGGGACGGTGCAGTGAGAGCTGCTTATATAGGCTCGTAATGATGATTGACAGGACTGAATGATTAGGCTCCTCCTGAACCTAAGTTTGGAACTTCATTTATTGTTCTTTATCTCTTCCTATACACGTCTCTATGTCTCTTTTTTCTGATCTAAAGTACCCTCTATTGTCCACTGGATTCCACTACAGTTTCCCACTACTAAATTCTGAGAAAACAAAAACAAAAAACAAGCATGTAATAACCTAGAACACTGTCTAACACTTTATGGCTCTGCAGCAGTCTTCCTAGCACACTCTGTCAGTTTAAATCTAGATTAAAGACCCATCGCTTTAACCCAGCATACACATAATTCACTCATCTCATTTCAATAATTCAGGTCCCTTTAAGGATTGTAAGGTTGCATAAATTAGGTTAACCAGAACCGGGAAAACTTCCTATAACATCCAATGCACTTGTAAAGAATGTTTAAATTGATTCAATGAAATGGTGAGACACTACTGGCAGGGTGAATCCTAAACAAACAATGTTACCTTCTGTGTCTTCAAGTGCTCTGTGTGTGTGTCAGTCTGCAATATCTGTTGTCTGTCAGTGCTAGTGTGCAATCACAACAATATATAGATCTAGCTCAATGCTGAGAGCTCAGTGCTTCAGCTATCTTCCACTGAGGAGGTTAGTTGTTAGCACTGATACCGAAGAAATTGAGAACTCAACACCTCAGTCTCCTGCATATGAACAGACTGCATTTTACTGTACATCACATGTTCTACTTGCCTTCACTACATCATGGGTGGGGATACATGCGATTTATGTGAGGTTTGTTTGGGAGCGGAACACGCACAGTCAGCTCTTGAGGGGGTAGGCTGTGTTCATTCATAAAATGTCCCAACATCTCTCTTTCCTCTGAGTGCATGCAAACACATTAATGTGTCTGCAAGCTATTATTCATGATTCTTTTAAATTGTATATATTACTATAATATACAGCTTAATGTCCAGGCAGTGTTTCACTTGTCTGGTTGTTTGTCTGCATTTAATTCTGAGGACTTAAATGATGAAATAGTCATCTGGCTTTAAGAAGTTTAGATGTCTATATTAGTTTAGCAGAGGGTTAGAGATGGGCCTCACCCTTTCTCCTCCGTCACTCTAAATACAGTGTTCTCCTGGGGCATTGAAGCATGCTTTGCAGTTTCTTCCCCCTTTCTTCCTCTGTTTAGGCTGATGTGGACAGTACATCGATACAGAGGTTGAGGACTCACCACCTTAATCCATTGCAAATGGGGAGTTGGTGGAGATTGTAACTTGTGCCGTCACCAAGTTAAATACTGACCGGGACTTTCCAGTTTTCCCTGAGCCCATCTTTCCTCAGTGCCCCCTGGAGGCCAGTCTGTTAAGCCTCTGGGGTTGACAAATGCATTGGCGTTTTGTAAAAAATTTTCCTGATAATGAAACTAAACTTAAATCACTCTGTATAAAAGTAATCTGTATGAAATCTACGCGAGGTCCAGTCCTTCTAGACTGAGCTCATTATCTGTAATATGATCACGCCCACATGCAGCATGCACTATTCATACGATAATCATCCACTCAGCTACTTACCTCGGAAGAAGAACGTGATACTAGGCTTGAGCCAGTGGAAGAGATCATTTCTGATGAGTAATTTTTTTTTTACTTGCATAAATATAAAAAATCTATAATTCCTGACTAAATGTATGAAATCAAGTGAAACATTTTGAAATATGTTTCATTTCATTGCATCTAAATGTCTCAGGATGCCAGTATGTTTTTATATATATATATATATATATATATATATATATATATATATAAATATAAAACAACATAAAAGTATAATACAATATAAAATTAATATGAATGTTTACACTGTAACACTGAATATACTGTAATACTATGAGTCTAAGAATGTTTAAACCAATGTTTACTGGGTAATAGTATGTTTGCAAATATTTGTACATGTGCTTAACAATAATTTAGTTTCTCAGATATAAAATGTTTTTGTATTGTATAATACAAACAAAACATGCTTGTATTCATGACTACAAAATCATGTTTTTTTGTTTTGTTTTGTTTTGTTTTAGGAGTTGTGAGTTGTCAATATTAGTGATTGTTAATGTAATAATATAGTTGCTCCTGATATCAACATGGTAACAGATGTTTGCTTGCTTAATTGTTTGTTTTTGGTGACCAGATACCTTGAAGACTTTACTGCAGATTGTTTTTTTTTTTCTCTGAGAGTGCTGTACCAACATCAAAAGCTGTTCAACTACACTAGGCTGGTATTGTACACAAATAACAAAAACGTTAATGTATCCATCCTTTCACAACACAGGAAGTTCCTAAGATTTGTTTTTGGGGGCAAAGCATTCCAATACTCCCCATATTCTTTCTTTTGGACCTAGCACTGTCACCCCACACTTTCACCAGTGTGTGGATGAAATTCTGGCTCCTCTAAGACTTCAGGGCATCCATGTTTTGAATTATACCAACTATTGTTTGATATTAGCTCAGTCAGAGAAGATGGCCATGTGGCAGTGAGATGTCATTCTCACTCATATGAAAGAGCTGGGGTTAAGGTGGAATACCAAAACTCTTTGCTTTTTCCAGTACATAGAACCACTTTTCTCAGTGTTTTCTCAGCTTTTAACAATGATGCAGGCACAATAGTCTCCTGCTTGTGCTATCTAGATATGACCTAACCCTGCAATGAGTGTCCATTGTCTTATTTGTAGAGGAGGAACTATGTGAATTCATGGTGAAGTAGGAAGAGGGTTTTTTTTTGTTTGTTTGTTTGTTTTGTTTTGTTTTTTTCAACTGGGAATATTTCACTCCTGTATTAAATATAATCTTAATTGCAAGTAAATCAGCTTTGATCACAATCCCCATTGTTTATTCTCTCTCCAGCTCCTAACAGCCTTCTAAGACTTACTGGAATTGGTTAAGTCATTTCAAAGAGTCAGGAGACAGGTGGGAGTCAAGATGTATCAGACACTGTTTTGACTTCGCTGTTCATTTAGAGACATGTACCACTTTCAAGTGTTGACAGACAAATGCTGGCATAATTCATGACAGCTGGGCTTTCAAAAGGCAACTAGATGCTGTGGTCTCTTTTACGTATTTATTTTTAATAGAAAGATTTATCAAAAAAACAAGATCACAATATTTCTCGCCTAGTTTGTATGACCTAACCAGCTCACATTGCGCTATTAATTTTGTCAACAAACCTTTGATACCATAGTCCATAAGCTGGAACTTTACATATACCTCACTCTCAGAGCAGCCAAATTACTAATCACAATGCAAGAATTCCTTAAACATTTCTTGCAATAAAAATTGTCATACCAGTCAGATAGGTACTTTAAGGAGCTTTTCAACTTCTTTTCTTTTCTTCTCATCCTTTTTGCCCACATTGTTAATCCAAGAATGGTAATGACTCTCACAAAAAGAGTCACAAGGAACAATATATATACAATATCATATTTACATACAGTGGTATACACTCTAATCATCTTTTTACTTGTGCAGCTTTGTAAAACATTACAATAAAGCTTGAAATCCTTTTTAAAGTGAGAAAAAATTGGTTTGGAGTCCGACCATTTCATTTTATGAATATGAAACTTTCCATGTATATTAATAATTGTACAAGATATGCCTTATCGTTATCAATATCATGATAATTAAACTATATTACAGTTTTTCTCAATCGATTTGACACTTTTCTCCAGTGCAGTGTATGTCACGAGTTGTGTGCGGGGAAAGACGAGGATGAGCGAGGAGGTCCAAAGCATAGAGTTTTATTAATATAATCCACAGGAAAACAGGAATGAACAGGAAACAGCAGGGAACCAGCAACACAACGTAAACAAACGGAGCAACCATACAAACTGACTGGATGACTTACAAGAACCGACGATCTAACAGAGGAAACAACCAAACTTAAATACAAGAACACAACCAATCAGGGGGAGACAGGTGAACAATCAAACAGTGACGTAATAAACGAGAAACGGAACAGGAAGACCAAATAAGGGCAACACAGGGGAAAAACACACAAAAACAGTCCAAACGGTCTGACAGTGTACTTGTTCTCAAAGCAATTAGCACAGCCATCCAAACACAAAATTATCTGAACCAAACAGGTAAACTTTACTGCACCTGTACTCAAAATCAAACAAAGCTTTCAAATCATACACACATTAGTCAATAGTATACACATTACAAAGCATTCATCAGACACTAAATTAGAAAATAAAAATACATATGTGTGTGTGTATTTTTCTAATTTCTATTATAATCTTTTTTCTTCTATAGTATGTCTCTGTGTGTGTGTGTGTGTGTGTGTGTGTATATATATATATATATATGGTATTTTTTTTTTACCAAACTTATATTCACACCTAAGTTTGGTAAATATACCAAAAAAATAAAAAAATAAAATAAATAAATGCATATGTATGAGTATAGATAGATAGATAGTATATTCACCAAACTTAGGTGTGATTTCTTTCGAGTGTATGTATGTTTTTTTGAGTGTGTGTATGCTTATGTACCTTTTTTATTGTAAAATACTTACTTTATACAGTTAACATTCTTTTGTTTTGTAATTACATGCACTGGCCACTGTGTTCTCCATTTTTTGATGTAGTGTCTAATGAATGATCTATAGGGTGTATAGTTTTGAGTGTATGATTGGAAAGCTTAGTTTGATTTTGAGTACAGGTGAAATGGTTTTGAAGTGATTGTTTGATTTTGCCATTAGAGTCAGGGGTTCTGTGAATTTAGTTTGAACATTTGGATTTGTGTTTAAGGTTTTGAGAAAATGAGTGATGGTTTCAAAAAATGTGTTTTATCATTTTAGAAAAACTGTAAAAAAAGATACATAAACATACACACATACACTCAAAAACAACAACAACACCAAAAAAACACACCTAAGTTTGGTGAATATACCAAAAAAAAAAATAAAAAAAAAATAATAAAAAGCACATATATATATATATACATATATATATATATATATATATATATATATATAAATCACATCTTATAGCTAGGTCAGAGCCAGAGGACTTCATCTACATCATCAAAAAACCTTCTGGTGTGGCAGATCCAGATCCACATCTATGTCACCGCAGACCAGTTCTTCCACCCTAACGTGCTAATCTTGCAGATCTACACAAGAATATATTGAAATGACCAAAATACAGTGGATAAAATATACAGTGGAAAAAAACTTTCTTTTGAACTGATTATGAAGAATCTGCTCTGATCTGCTCACAGAGAATCTGCTCAAATTTGGTTGAACTGTTTGTTCATGCCATCTGTGCACTTTGAACTGGCTTATGTTTTGTATATTTAAATATTTAAAAACAAGTGTGAAGAATTTTGAATTATTGTGTGTAAACGATGACAGCCGTGTTGCAGTTGTGCTTAACTTTGGCTTTCTTGTGTTTTGGGTTTTGCATCACAAGTTCATCACAGAGCAAACTGTGTCTTAGTAAGTGGGAATGTGTTTAGAGTTTTGCAAAAAGAGTGCATCATGAGATCTGCAAACGTGTCTAAACTGCCTGGATTTGTTTAGGTTTTTGCAGAAAGAGTGAATTATTTGACAAATTGGTTTAGGCTATTGAGAATTTGGTTCAGAGAATGGGGTTTATTGTTTTTAGCAAATGTGAAAAACTGTAAAAGTAAATGGTATCAAATCTATAGGTGTGTTCTCTATAGATTATGAAAGACATTAATAAATGTTTGTATTAACTATTGTGAAAACATTTAAGAGGTTTGTGCACATTGTTTTGATCATTGCATGATTTGTAATTAGTATGAAATCTGTTTTACAGTTACAAAGTGTTCAGATCACTGTGTTAACTGTTTTGAGAACAGTGGAGAAATGTGTCAAATCGACTGAGAAAAACTGATATGTCAGAACCACTCAGCTGTAAAGCAATGCACAATTTCTTCTTTATTAAATGTTCAATATCATGTCCAGAATATTTTTGTATACAAACAATGAAAAAATAAATGAAAAATAGTTTTCTTCTCACCTTTACAGAAATTTCAAGAGTAATCAATATCTAGTTTAAACCATTCTAGCACATGTTTTACTGGGTATATTCTAGGGCTGCACGATTCTTGCCAAAATGTGGATCACAATTTTTCTCCATGGGAATTGAGATCACGATTCTCTTACACGATTCTCTTTTTTTTTTCAACCAAAATTTACTGCACTCAAGTACCAAAACAACAACAACAACAACAACAACAAAACACAGGACATTTAGTATAATAAAGTGCTGGAGTAACATCTCTTTTCTTTATTTTAGACCCCTTAAAGTGAATAAAAGTAATTTAAAAGTTTTTGAACATACGAGAACATTAACAAATAATAAATAAACCAATAATAAAATAACCAATAATAATAAATAAACCAATAATAAAATAAAGCAGACCATAGGTTTGTATAATTTCAGATCAAGAAACAGGTTTGGGTTGTCTGATAATGATAATGATGATGATGATGATGATAATAATAATAATAATATAACTTTTTGTCTCTTAGAAATACACATTTGATAGTAGCTTGAGGATGCAGTGGTATATTTTTGTTCATTATCAGTCAGTAACATCTGTAAAAATTGTAGCAACCTCAGTTTTATATGGTTAAATTTATTATTACTATTTTAAATTAAGCATTATGACATCATGATAAACAGTTAAAACCACACATAATAGTACCTCAATACCATGGTAAAAATATAACTACATGGTTTTATAGGTAGCCTATTTGTATGAAAAACAGTAGTCTAAAAACATTAAGTATAAATGCACACATGCTATAGCTTAATCATAAATACATACATACCATAATTATAAACCTTAAATATTACATGTGTTTAGTGCTCGCGTGACGGAGCCGTTCACTTATCGCGACTTTTGCGTGCTCAAGTTGATTATTTCAAATGTAGGTGCGCGGCAGCTGCGCTCATAATAACGGAAGCAACGCGGTCGCGATGCACTCGGGTTTCCCAGGTGTGTCCCGGCCACATCGAGATAATGAGCTCGTTTGAGATGAGCAAATTCTGCGCATAACCGATCACCGGTGATCACCGCGAGAATGCATGCCGGTTAGAAATAGGCTCGTTTGAGATGCGCCGCGCCTCGCCTCGCCTGAAATGTAGGTGAGAGTAGGCGGGTGCAGTGAGGGGAGGAGTTGAAATAAGTGCAGTCAAGACGGACAGTTCTGACCTCTCGAAGTAGAACAGATACCTACGAGATCAAAGACGGATATCGCCTTATCACACTCAGGTGCCGTGTTGTTGATAAACATGAAATAATTTCATCTCTGTTGTTTTTATATGAAAATAAATATGATGAACAAGACACTCAAAGTGCTTGCTATTTAATTCCATACGAACGGCGTATTTATCATAATTTTTTACTTTAATACAAACGTGTATTTTTGATTCTTATGGAAATATGACAACAATCACATATCTCATGCAGAGATCGCACTGGCATAGTGTTTGGGAATATTCATGCATCATTTAAACACATAACCACATGATATTAGATTAAAAAACAAAACATTTTAGAAAAGAACGGCAACATCACTGTTGTCTGACCAATGAACTTTAAGCTGTGTCGTCATCCAGGCGTTTCCCATCGTGCTTTTGGTCAGCGCAGTAGGTGGAGAGCTACTGCGCTGGACTGCTCAATCTGACACAGCCGCCTCCCTGTGGCCAGAGTTTTTTGGCAAAAAAAACTTGGCACGATCAGTTTTTTGGCACGATCAGTTAATAGAAGGTTGGATAAAAATATCTTGTAGGCCAATTTTATTTGATGTACTTTGGGTAATATTTATTAATGATAAACTTCTTTCCAGTGCATCGCGCACAGACAGCATTCACATAGACAGCATCCCCTGTTGTTAATATAATCATTTAATAATGTATTAATTTCTATAATAATTAATATAATAATTTCTTAATTCAAAATAAAATGGTAATAAATCTATCTCTGATAATCCCGGGTTACTATGGTCACGCAGGTTTGTTTATGCATTAAACTCGTGGCCACGAGAAGCGCATATCGTTTCCTCAACATAATAAGACGTGACCACGAGAAATGGATGTCGTTCCCTCATCATAACATCTCGTGGTCACCACATAAGGATGTCGTTACCTCGACAAAATGATCTGGTGGCCAGGACATAATATCACGTTCCCACGAGTTGATATGTCGTGGCCACGACAAACTTAAGTGAACCGAAGGTGTCCCCTCCCGGTCACCGTACTACTGTGCTCTACTTTAACACTGATTATTTTATGCTTACATAGTAAATGTTTCATTTAAACAAACTTTTAATTTGAAAATTTTAAACCGTTGCCCCGCCTCTTACGTCTCGAGCCTCTTGCTTTAAATGTGTACTGAAAGTGATGTGCTGGGAAAACAGGCAGGAACGTTTTGCTTTGCGAGTGTCTTGTATGGATTTACCAGGAGGCAGTAGTCTTTTGAGGCTTTATTGAAGAACAACTTGGAACAGCACAACTTATGTCTCTCTCATCCAGTAACACACTGTCTCACTTGTTTGTTCAATGACTTACACATACAGCACTTCTGGAGTGCCCCCTAGTGGGCTGGCTGGGTAATCATGCATTGCCTTGATACTACAATACCCTGACACCTCCCCCTTTAAGTCAAATACTTTAGGTTATATATATTTTCCATTAACATACCCAACACAATGAGTATTTAATTAACCAATTAAGAACTAGAACAATGTTCTTTTTTGTTTTTTTTTTTTAAATCAACCAAACATTACTCTGTCACTCATCCCATTGAAGAATATTAATTATACATTCAGTTATTACCAAGTCTTGTCACATAACTCAATAAGTTATTATTCTCTTCTTTTTTTTTTTTTTCTCTATAGGTTCAGCCGCACTGCAGGCTTACTTACTCTGCCTGATCTAGTGATGTTAGGTTTCCTTACAATGTTCTCTGCAGGTAAATCAGAGTCTGCGTGAAGTTGAACTTTCTGCGATGACTGTTCTGAACTTTTCTGCGATGACTGTTCTGAACTTTTCTGCGATGACTGTTCTGAACTCTCCTCAGTTTTCATAGTAATTCCTGGAACCCTTTCTGGCAGCAACTGAAGATGCCTGCGATTTCTCCTTTTCTCTCCCTCCTTTTCACTAAAGATCTCATATGACCTTGGAGTAGTGCTCTCTGCCAACACCGTAGCAGGTCCTTTCCACTTCGCTTCATCATCTAACTTCAACAAGACTGAATCCCCTGGTCTAAGAACTGGTAAGTCCTTCACACCATGTCGTCTGTTAAAGTAGTATGCTTGTTTTTCTTTTGCTGCTTTGTCTCTCTTTTTTATGCTTGCATTATTTGGCCACTCTGGTCTCAAGTTTTTCGGTAAGGTGGGTAGGGTAGTACGTATTTTCCTTCCCATGAGCAATTCCGCCGGGCTGACCCCTGTAGAGGAGGTAGGGGTAGCTCGGAAACTCATGAGTGCTACCACTGGGTCATCCTGTTTCAGAATGCGCTTTGCTGTCTGAACTGCCCGTTCAGCATGTCCATTGCCCTGTGGATTGTGCGGACTTGACGTGATGTGCTGAGTATCATACATGTTACAGAAGCTTCTCCAAGCTTCACTGACGAATTGTGGCCCATTGTCACTAACAATTTGTTCTGGTATTCCAAACCTCGCAAATAATGCTTTAAGTCTTTGAATAACATGCTCCGATGTAGTAGCTTGTAGCAGAAGGATCTCCAAGTAGCGCGAATAATAGTCAGATACCACCAGATATTGTTTCCCTTTATGCATACACAAGTCTATGGCTATTCGCTGCCATGGCCTTTCTGGGAGAGGCGTTGACTGTAGAGGTTCCTTGTGCTGTGCACGTTTATTTTCTATGCAGAACTTGCATGTCTCTATTTTGCGCCTAAGATCTTCAGAAATTCCAGGCCACCATACAGCCTCTTGCGCCCGTGCCCTACATTTTGATAAGCCTTGGTGTCCGTCATGAATTCTGCCAAGCATCTCATGTCTCATCGTTTTTGGGATTACGATGCGATTCCCCAGCACAACTAGTCCATCACTTACAGACAAAGAGTCTTTCCACTTGTAAAAACTCTGTACATTATTAGGAACACTTTTGGTGTATTTTGGCCATCCTTTTATAATGAAGCTTTGCACGGTTCGTAGCTGCTCATCTTTCTGTGTCTCCATCTTTATTTCTGTCAACTTGCGTTGAGACACTGGCAGACAACTGATGACTGCATCTACATGACAACTCACTTCTGCTGTCATAAAGTCTTCAGTCGTGTCTAAAGGGCTTCGTGACAACGCATCTGCAACAACCAAGCTTTTGCCAGGTGCAAACTCTGCTTTTGCATTAAACCGCATAAGTCTCATCAAAAGTCTCTGACATCTCACTGGCACTGTGTCTAGGTCCTTACTGTTGATCAGCGGTATTAGTGGCTTGTGATCCGTGATCAATTTGAAAGTCTCCATGCCCACCAAGTACTTCTGGAACCTTTCGCATGCCCATACGCCTGCGAGGCCTTCCTTCTCTATCTGGGCATATCTTGTTTCGGACCCTGTCAACCTTCTGGAACAGTATGCGACCGGCTTCCAGCTGTTGTCATGCTTTTGCAGTAAAACACCGCCGATACCGTAGCTGCTAGCGTCCGCTGATACAGCTGTTTCTTTAGCTGGGTCATAGTGTGCCAGGACTGGAGCTTTGGTGAGCAAACTTTTAAGGGTGCTGAATGCGTTTTTCTGTGGCTCATCCCATGTCCATGCCCTTTCTCTCTTGAGCAGCTCATACAAAGGTCCTCCTGTCGTTGCCAGATCAGGGATATATTTACTCATGTAGTTTATGAGGCCTAACGCCCTCCTCAACTCATTTATGTTGTTTGGCTCATGCAAATCACTTATTGCACGTACCTTTTCGGGGTCTGCTCTGACACCTTGTGCATCCACAACATGTCCAAGGAAACTCAATTCCGCTTTCCTGAATACGCATTTGTCTTTATTCAGTTTGAGACCCACACTTTCCATCCTTTCCAGCACTCTTTTTAAGTGGTTGTCGTGCTCTGTCATGTCCTTCCCGTACACAATCACGTCGTCCATGTATACAGCAACTCCTTCCATGTCAGCTAGAAGCTCATTCATTTTCCGTTGAAAAATTTCTGGGGCTATGCTGATCCCAAACGGTAATCTCTTAAAACAATAGCGCCCCTCTGGAGTGATGAATGTCGTCAGCAAGCTGCTCTCATGACACAATGGAATCTGCCAAAATCCTGACGCTGCGTCTAGTGATGTAAAGATGCTTGCTCCAGCTAATTTAGCTAGGATCTCATCTGTTGTGGGAAGTATGTATCTCTCTTTTTTATGTTGTCATTCAGTTTATTTAATCCAACACAAATTCTGACGGTGCCATTAGGTTTCATGACCGGTACCATGGGTGCACACCAATCTGTAGGTAGTGTGACTCTTTCCACGACCCCTTGTTCTTCCATTCTCCTCAGTTCTGCTTTGACTTTAGGCAGCAGTGGAAACGGCACCCTCCTTGCGGTATGTACTGCATATGGCACTGCTCCTTCTTTCAGGTGTATTTTTACCGGCTCTGTTTTCATTGTACCACCTCCTTCAAAAACTGTGCTTACTTGTTCTATTCTTTTGACTAGCCCCATCTCAGTGGCTGTCTGTCGGCCTAGGAGGTTACTGACAGTTTCTCCTGCCACGACATATACGGTCATAGTGTACTTTCTACCCTTATGTTCCGCTTTTGCCGTAAACCGTCCTATGCAATTTAGTGAACCACCTGGGCTGTTCAGAACTATGTTTGAATGACACAGCCGAGCTCTTGGGTTAAGTTTTCCAAATGTCACTGTATTCATTACAGTAACATCTGCTCCCGTATCTATATTAAAAGTAACTGGGGTATCACCTATCTTAAGTGACACTGTCCATTTAGCTTTTTCTGTGTCACTTTTGTTACTCACCGCACCCAGGTAGAAGCTCTCTTCACTCATTTCTTTTGTTGTCACTTGTCTCACAGTTTTTGATTTGCACATTCTCGCCCAGTGTCCTTTTCTTTTGCACTTTCTGCATTCCGTGTCTGCAGCTGGGCATCTTCTGATGTCTTTGTGTCCTGTTTTACCACACCTGCCACATTCATTTGCTGTATCTTCCTTCCTTTTCTCACTGCCTCTTCTGTATTTCTCTTTTGTCCAGGGCCTTTCTGCCACCCTTGATGAACGTCTGGATGCTACCTCCTGCACACTGCCTGTTGACTGACCCTCCTGCTGGCTGATCTGCTGTGCGACATCTTCAGCCTGCCTTGTCATCTGTACCGCCGTTTCTAGGGTAAGATCTGTCATTAACTGCATTTTTCTAGAAAGCTCTTTATCCCGAATTCCGACGACCAGTCTGTCTCTTATATGTTCATTTCGGTTTGCCCCGAATTCACAGTTTTCACTAAGCTCGTAGAGGGCTCTAATATAACATTCTGCCTTCTCTCCCGGCCTCTGTGCTCTCTGGTGAAAACATGCCCGCTCATGTATCACATTCTTTTTGGGCATAAAGTACTCATCAAATTTTCCAAGCACTGTATCATAATCGTCATCACTTTCCTCAGCTGTAAAGGTGAACGATTTGAAAATGTTCTCAGCTTCAATGCCCATAGCATATATTAAAGTACTGATTTGTACCTCTTTATCTTCTTTGCTCAATTTTGTAGCAGTTCTGAAGCGTGCAAATCTCTGCCGCCACGTAGGCCATTCCGATGGACGATCAAAGTTAAAACTTTCTGGTGGATTAAATTTCGACATATTGTTCTTCATTTGTCCTTATACTTCTGACACCATGTCTTGTATGGATTTACCAGGAGGCAGTAGTCTTTTGAGGCTTTATTGAAGAACAACTTGGAACAGCACAACTTATGTCTCTCTCATCCAGTAACACACTGTCTCACTTGTTTGTTCAATGACTTACACATACAGCACTTCTGGAGTGCCCCCTAGTGGGCTGGCTGGGTAATCATGCATTGCCTTGATACTACAATACCCTGACAGCGAGTTATCCATCGTGTGGCGGTAAACGGCGTGTGCTATAATTTGCTTTGCCGATTGCGAAACGTGATTGGCAAACGGTTTGCCAGAATATACTCTGACCAGCAAGGCGGATGTAACTTGGACACATTTCTAACCGGCATGCATCTTGCGGTGATCACCGGTGATCGATTCTGCGCAGAATTTGCTAATCTCAAACAAGCCTAATGTGTCCGAGTTACGTCCGCCTTGCTCTGATGTTATGCTGACGTGTGCCAAAACACTCTCGCGATCGCGTGGAGGCTGTGTGGGATTGCGCAGATGAGCGCAGTAGCTCTCCACCGACTGCGTTGACAAAAAGCACGATGGGAAACGACTGGATGACGACACAGCTTAAAGCTCATTGGTTCAGACAACCGTGACGTTGCCGTTCTTTTCTAAAATGTTTTTAGAAATGTATCTTAAATGTGTCTTTTAGTCTAATATCATACGGTTATGTTTTTAAATTGTGCATGAATATTCCGAAACACTATGCCAGTGCGATCTCTGCATGAGATATGTGATTGTTGTCATATTTTTATAAAAATCTAAAATACACCTTTGTATCAAAGTAAAAATGGATGATAAATACACCTTTCGTATAAAATTAAATAGCAAGCACTTTGAGTGTCTTGTTCATCATATTTATTTTCATATAAAAACAACAGAGGTGAAATTATATCATGTTTGTCAGCAACACAGCACGTGAGTGTGATAACGCGATATCCGCCTTTGATCTTGTAGGTATCTGTTCTACTTTCAGAGGTCAGAACTGTCCGTCTTGACTGCACTTATTTCACTCCGCCTACATTTCAAACAAGCCTAGTGTTTTGTTATTAGGTGTGTTCGACTTAACGCAGCGCCGCGCAGCTCAATCAAATTCTGACTTGAAGCATTGCATGCCGGTTAGAAATTTTGTCCGACTTGAGGTGGTGCCGACACCTCGTGACTATCACGTGTGGCATCAAAGTACCGCGATAGCGATTCGAGAGCAGCCGGCGCAGTTCTTCAGAGCGGCTGCAGGAGCTCTGATGACCAATGGCACGATTCACCGCATGACAATCACGTGTGTTTCCGGTTTATTCTAACATCCTCAAGTCCGATAATACTCACAAATCTGTGTTTTTAGAACATTAAAAGTGTTTTTACTGTAGTCGCAAAGTTATATTGAGTCAGATTTATTATAAAACACTGATAAAAGCATATATAACCCCACTTTATTAGTATTTAAATAGTATATGTTTATGTTGATCATTATTCTTGTTCAGATGGCCCTGTTAAGCAGTATATGAAACGTGTTTCTGTTGCTCATGAAAATGCTTTTGAAAAGTCTGTGTATTTGATAAATACTGCATTTAATTCACTTCATCTGTGATAGAGCATGCAAACACCGCGAGAGCTTCACTAACGAAAGCAGAAAGTGTCCGACTTGACGCCTCCGTTTTCAACTCCGCCCGCTACTGCTCTCGGCTACTCTCGTTGATCGCCGTCTGTAGCCGTGGATGAAGTCGAACACACCTTTTGTGTGAATGTGACCAATAACGCGTGAATGCAGCATGATCTGAATGCAGGAAAAATACACAGAAGTGAATCGCCGTAATTTAGAAATGAGATCGCATTCATGTATGAATCGAGATTGTGATTTTTTTTTTCGATTAATCGTGCAGCCCTAGTATATTCTGTGCATTATTTTAAAACAGACTTCTGCATCCACTGTTAGCCAAGCTTTAGTTCAGTTCAAATCACCAAACACAGAAGACCAGGAAAAAAAAAAAGAGAGCTGGAGGATAAACAATGCTATTAAGTATATTGCTAGTTGTTTGTTACTCTGTTTTGTATAATATTTGTGTTACCAATGAAAATTTTACTCTTGATATCCGCAAGATTTAAAACTTTCTCCTTGTACTGATAAGAAGAAACAATGCTTTTTTTGAGAAGTTACATCCATTACCACAGCAAATTCCTTAGATTTAACTGGTATTTTAAATTCGTTCAAGATTTTTTATATGTTACAGTTTTTCACATTTGCTAAAACACTAAACCCCATTTTCATAATTCTCTTTCTCATAATAATGACAAACTTTCTGGTAATAATGAGAAACTTTCTCATAATAATGACTTAGTATCTCGTAATAATGAGAAACATTCTCATAATAACGAGAAACGTTCTCGTAATAATGACTTAGTATCTCGTAATAATGAGAAACTTTTTCATAATAATGATGCAGTATAACGTAATCATGAGAAACTTTCTCATAATAATGAGAAACTCTCTTAATGAGAAATTTTCTCATAATAACATGAAACTTTCTCATTATAATACTTAGTATCTCCTAATAATGAGAAACTTTCTTTTAATAATGACTTAGTATCTTGTAATAATTAGAAACTTTCTCATAATAATGGCTTATCGCATAATAATGAGAAACTTTATTGTAATAATTACTTAGTATCACATAATAATGAGAAACTTTCATAATAATGATGCTGTATGACAGAATAATGAGAAACTTTCTCATAATAATGATAAACTCTCTCTTAATAATGAGAAAATTTATCATAATAATGTGAAGCTTTCTCGTAATGAGAAACCTTTTTACATCACTGTCTTCATCCATCAAGGCACATTGGGCGTTTTCTTTAACGTGATATATTCGCATTGCATTCATATTTTATGTCAGTGTTTTCATCTATTAAGCTACAAATAAGCATTTTCTTATAAACGCTTAACATATAAGCCTAACTTGGTTCACATTCTGAGCTATCCTGCTTGTCTGTAAATAATAGGCCTATGCTTTATTAATAAGGTGTGTATTAAATTTGGTCCTCCAATGCACTTTTTTTGTACATTAAGCCCAGTGGTTCCTGCAAGAGTATACTCTTAATTTATTAAAGGTATTGTTTTAATGGTATTTAAAGGTATTGTTTTTGTTATAATGTACTGATTCAAATTAGTAATCAGTAATTAATTATTATTTTACTACTCTGCACGCCTTACCTGAAGTGCTCTCACGCATGAACAGGCGTAATTTCTGTTACTGTCGGCATCCTCTCTGCCTGGGCTGCGGGACGAAGCGGGTGCGGGGACAATCATATTTCAAACGAGGCTGGCGCCATGGTCCTGACCACATCAGTGTCGTTACTGGGTGTTTTTATGGAATATTTGCATTTATTCACGTGCAACTGGATTAGCTATTCATGTGGTGGACTGTTGTGATTTTGGCTTTGATTTTTGCAAGACACTACTGAATGATGCGCATCAGAGTGGATTTACAAGAGGGTATACGCAAAGCAAAGCTGACTGATAAAGAAGTGGGTAGGCTATATGCTATATACCTGCGTATACCCTGCATTAGGCTACACCACTGGGCTTCCTGTTAAGATTTTTAGAATGTCCCAACCAATACATTTAATGATGGCATTACAATTGTCATTTCATTTCGTTAAGACGTCACCCCTTACAAAGATTAACCATGTTTGTATTATAGTAAAAGTGTAGTATAGGAGCGAAAACAGTTTTTCATTATTATGAGAAAGTTTCTAGTTATTATTTTACATTTTCAAAAATCATGTTTTTTCATTGTGGATTCCTATTAATCTCAATCAAACTACAGTTGGATTATTTTGATTAAGTAAAAGCACGATAACAATAAAAAAATATGATTTTTGACCATTTTAAAAAAAACAGAGTTATCTGTCTTTATTCTTTAACTATTGGATAAGCCAGTTTATTTTAAATACACTGTTTAAATACATCATAACTTCATACCTCTAAACCAGTGGTTCTCAACCATGTTCCTGGAGGCCCGCCAACACTGCACATTTTGCATCTCTCCTTTGTCTGACACATCCATTTCAGGTCTTGGAGTCTCTACTAATGAGCTAATGATCTGAATCAGGTGTGTTTGGGGCCTCCAGGACTGTGGTTGGTTGGGAACCACTGCTCTAAACCACCATGATCTTTACATAAGAATTTTTTTTTTCTTTTTTTTCAAATAAAATCGAAAAGCATTTTATCCAAATTTTAATGACTTTAGGGGAAATATCCAAAGTTAGTGACACGTAGACTGATCTGGAGATTCCTTCAGCTTTTGACACAAGTACCATCAAAATAAAAATGGGGAGCTAGGACACCCTTGTCTAATCCCTCTACCCATTTCAAATCTGACACAACTTAATGCTCATTTGTTTAAACAACCGTATTGTTGTGTTCTGTTCTACAATGTTTGATTTTTATGTCTAACATCAAGTGATTATGTTATGCGTTTATATTATTTGTGAGTATTCCCAAACGCTATGACAGTGTATTCTCTGTGTGAGATATGTCATGTTGTCAAAAACAAACAAACAAACAAACAAAAAAAAAAAAAAATATATATATATATACAGGTCCTTTTCAAAAAATTAGCATATTGTGATAAAGTTCATTATTTTCTGTAATGTACTGATAAACATTAGACTTTCATATATTTTAGATTCATTACACACAACTCAAGTAGTTTCAAGCCTTTTATTGTTTTAATATTGATGATTTTGGCATACAGCTCATGAAAACCCAAAATTCCTATCTCAAAAAATTAGCATATCATGAAAAGGTTCTCTAAATGAGCTATTAACCTAATCATCTGAATCAACTAGTTAACTCTAAACACCTGCAAAAGATTCCTGAGGCTTTTAAAAACTCCCAGCCTGGTTCATTACTCAAAACCGCAATCATGGGTAAGACTGCCGACCTGACTGCTGTCGAGAAGGCCATCATTGACACCCTCAAGCAAGAGGGTAAGACACAGAAAGAAATTTCTGAACGAATAGGCTGTTCCCAGAGTGCTGTATCAAGGCACCTCAGTGGGAAGTCTGTGGGAAGGAAAAAGTGTGGCAGAAAACGCTGCACGACGAGAAGAGGTGACCGGACCCTGAGGAAGATTGTGGAGAAGGACCGATTCCAGACCTTGGGGGACCTGCGGAAGCAGTGGACTGAGTCTGGAGTAGAAACATCCAGAGCCACCGTGTACAGGCGTGTGCAGGAAATGGGCTACAGGTGCCGCATTCCCCAGGTCAAGCCACTTTTGAACCAGAAACAGCGGCAGAAGCGCCTGACCTGGGCTACAGAGAAGCAGCACTGGACTGTTGCTCAGTGGTCCAAAGTACTTTTTTTCGGATGAAAGCAAATTTTGCATGTCATTTGGAAATCAAGGTGCGAGAGTCTGGAGGAAGACTGGGGAGAGGGAAATACCAAAATGCCTGAAGTCCAGTGTCAAGTACCCACAGTCAGTGATGGTCTGGGGTGCCATGTCAGCTGCGGTCAATGCAGCTAGCTATCAGGAGATTTTGGAGCACTTCATGCTTCCATCTGCTGAAAAGCTTTATGGAGATGAAGATTTCATTTTTCAGCACGACCTGGCACCTGCTCACAGTGCCAAAACCACTGGTAAATGGTTTACTGACCATGGTATTACTGTGCTCAATTGGCCTGCCAACTCTCCTGACCTGAACCCCATAGAGAATCTGTGGGATATTGTGAAGAGAAAGTTGAGAGACGCAAGACCCAACACTCTGGATGAGCTTAAGGCCGCTATCGAAGCATCCTGGGCCTCCATAACACCTCAGCAGTGCCACAGGCTGATTGCCTCCATGCCACGCCGCATTGAAGCAGTCATTTCTGCAAAAGGATTCCCGACCAAGTATTGAGTGCATAACTGAACATAATTATTTGAAGGTTGACTTTTTTTTGTATTAAAAACACTTTTCTTTTATTGGTCAGATGAAATATGCTAATTTTTTGAGATAGGAATTTTGGGTTTTCATGAGCTGTATGCCAAAATCATCAATATTAAAACAATAAAAGGCTTGAAACTACTTGAGTTGTGTGTAATGAATCTAAAATATATGAAAGTCTAATGTTTATCAGTACATTACAGAAAATAATGAACTTTATCACAATATGCTAATTTTTTGAAAAGGACCTGTATATGTGTGTGTATATCTATCAAAAACACATGTTTGTATTGAAGTAAAAATGGATGATAAATACATCTTTTTTATGGAATTAAATAGCAAGCACTTTGGGTGTCTTGTTTAACACATCTATTTTCATATAAAAGCAACAGAACTGAAATTATGTCATGCTTATCAGCAACACACCGCATGAGTGTGAATAATGCGATACCCGCCTCTGATCTCATAGGTATCTGTCACATTTAAAGAGCTCGCAGCTGTCCGTCTTGACTACACTTATTTCACTCCTCCCCTTACTGCAGCCGTCTACTGTCGCTTACATTTCAGGCGAGGCTGGGTGCATCTCAAACGAGCCTATTCTTCACCACTCAAGCTTCACTTTAGTGCGTCATCAGCTGTGCTAAAGGGGTCTGCCCTTATGTTGTTAAAGTTTGTTAAGACATTCATAATAAATATTACAGTTTTTCTCAATTGCTAAAACACTATAACCAGGCTTTTTGAACTAAAATTTCACAATGCCATTTTTTAAAAAACACACCCATGTCCCTAAACTATAAATACTATTCCCCTGCTTTAACACAGTCAGATTTGGTGAACTGTTACTGCAAAACTCTACACACTGATTCTTCTTCTTCTACATATTTCTCAGTGCTTACACCATGAGGTCATTTAAAAAGCTCTAGCATTCAATATTGTTCACTCAAGTCTGCAAAGTTTGAGCTCAGTTAGCACACAGTTACCCAAGTGGAAACACTAGGAGCCCAAATTTATTACACACCAATCAGAACCTTCGATGGAGATAAAAGGGCTGATGACAGCTTATAGTTTTCCTCAGTCACTTTGGTACATTTCTCAGATCAGAAATGAAATTCTCAAAACTTGAGAAAACTTGAGATCTCAAAAGCAAACATTTGTCTTACATTGCAAACACATTTGTCATAATATATATATATATATATATATATATATATATATATATTAGGTGTGTAACGGTACACAGATGTCACGGTTCAGTACGTGCCTCGGTTCGGGGGTCACTGTTTAATGCGATTTCAGTACAACAGAAAAAAAACAAATCTACTATGCTAGATTTCATTTATTTTAAACAGACAGTAGTACAAATTATTTTTTTTTTCCATCTACATGTGAAAATACTAAATATTATATCAAATTATAATATCATATATAGGCTATAAAATCTGCAGTACATATATACATACAAGGAATAAATACTTGACATACATTTAATTTAGTTAACTGTTAGACAAAGGAAAAAAAAAACAGTGCGACACGTAATGTAGCCTATATTTGCTGAGTTTCAGTTCAGTTTTGTGACAGAAAGGAATCTCAAATGGCAGAAAGCGACATCCTATTTGTTTTTTGTTTAAGTTGATTTTGCTGGTATGAGGGAAGTTGAAGTAATCGCGCCGGCGCACACACACACACACACACAAAATATCAGTTCAAGGCTTCTAGCATTGCTAACTTGACAGCGCAGTTGGTACAGTGAACCAAACATCAGTGCACCTGCCTCACTGTGTCACCGTTAGAACGCGACTGAAGTACAAAGTCTATAATTTACATAATAAATAATAGTTTAGCATTTGGATACATCGTAAATATAAAAATATTATGGAATATTTGGATCTGTGCAGAATGAGAAAGCTAGGATACAAGAGATACAATTTTTTAAATGTATTTATTTATCTATTTTTTTTTTATGACAGTTACTGTATTGAAATGCAGAAGGCTGCACTTCTTATGTATGCCATATATACATTTCAAAAGTACAAATTTACACATTACTGGGATATTGATTGAAAGAGACTGGATAAGATTCACAGTTAAACTGTTACAAAGACAAACTACGATGTCATTGTGATATAAAAAAAGAAAAGGAAATATGGGCATTTCTAATACAAAATTAGAAAGGCAAACACAGGAAGCACCCCTTAGGCAGAACTTTGCTTTTGCATGCAGCACTGTATGAGGAATTTCAGAGAACTGGTTTATCATTGGTTGATCTACATTCTCTTCATTAGTGAAAGTCAAAGTTCACCTGCACAATGAAAGAAGAAGCTTTAGGTTTTGAATAACTGTGTGTACATAATATACCCCAAAAATATAATATTATGGCAAAGGTGTTTGCAACGTAAGACAAATGTTTGCTTTTGAGGTGCTTGTGATATTTTAAATGCAGTGGTTAATTTGGCAAGAGATGCGAGGTATTTTGCATTTTGTGTGTGCAATTCTTGGATTTGTGTGTAAAGTTTTGAAAAAGAAAGAGAAAGTTTTGAAAATGCGTGTAAGCAGTTGAAAAAAAAACTGGATAGAAGTAAAGCAATGAGTGTTTGCACATGTGAGGACTTAGTGTGAGGCACTGATGAATTAGTCATTAGTCATTAGGCATTTAAAGGGATTTTTTTGAAAAAGGAATTCAAGATACTTCCTGGTTGATTCTTGTGTGTCACATTGCCTGTTGTGTTTTGCAAAAATCGTTTTATGAAATTGAAAACTAAGTCAAAGGACGAGAATATGTAATGTAAAGATGGACCATGTAACATATAGGGCCTACTGCAGTGAATTATAAACAGTAGAGAGTATCATTATTGTTTTGTAAAGAAATTGTACCAAAGAAAACATTGTATAATGCTACCTCCTGTTAGTGTTTTTTGTGGTTGTTGTGTTATGGGTGATAACGTGTGTTTGTTTGGTGAAAAGCTTTCCTAGTGTTATGTAAGAATGACTTGATTTGGGGCAATAATTAAGTGTTTTGGTAGTTTTAGTGCATTTTGAATGTGACATAAACTGCTGTGTCAAGTTGAAAGATGCTTAGGAGAAAAACCAAAAAAAGTAACTTTACTATTGAGAAATGTGTCCTAGTGATTGTAAATATATATATATATATATATATATGTATATAGTGCTCCTTGAAAGTTTAAACAAATGAGATGAAAATATATACTTTGTCATTTGTTTATTATGAAAAATTATCCAGCAATAAATATTTGTGAGTTGCAAAAGTATGTGAATCTCTAGGATTAGCAGCTTAAATTCTCTAGGATTAGCAGCTTAAATTAAAGTTAAATTAGAGGTTAAAGGTTAAATTAGAGTCTATCTGTTCAGAAGTGTTTTCAGTCAATAGGATGACAATTAGGTGTCAGTTTATGCCCTGTTTTATTTAAAGAACAGGGATCTATTAAAGTTTGATCATGTTTGTGAAAGTGAATCATAGCACAAACAAAGGAGATCTCTGAGATCTCTTGTTGTTGCTCATCAGGCTGGAAAAGCTTACAAAACCATCTCTGAAGAGTTTGGACTCCACAAATCCACAGTCAGACAAATTGTGCACAAATGGAGGAAATTCTAGACCACAGGTACCCTCCCCAGAAGTGGTCGACCAGCAAAGATATAATAGTTTCCAAGGTTGCAAAGAACCTCAGGATAACTTCTAAGCAACCAAAGGACTTTCTCACATTGGTTAATGTTGAAGTTCATGAGTCCATCATCAGGAGAACAATGAACAACCATGGTGTGCATGCCAGGGTTGGAAGGACACTGCTGCATGTCTGCAGTTTGATAAAGATCATGTGGACAAGTCAGAAGGCTATTGGAGAAATGTTTTGTGGACGGCTGAGACCAAAATATAATTTTTGGTTTAAATAAAAAGTGTTATGTTTGGAGAAAGAAAAACACTGCATTCCAGCACAAGAAGAACCTTATCTCATCCGTGAAACATGGTAGTGGTAGTATCATGGTTTGGGCCTGTTTTGCTGCATCTGGGCCAGGACGACTTGCCATCATTGAAGGAACAATAAATTCTGAATTATACCAGCAAATTCTAAAGGAAAATGTCAGGACATCTGTCCATGAACTAAAATCTAAAGAGAAAGTTGGTCATGCAGCAAGACAACGACCCCAAGCGCACAAGTCATTCTACCAAAAAATGGTTAAACAAGAACAAAGGTAATGTTTTGGAACGGCCGAGTCAAAGTCTGGACCTTAATTAAAATGTTGTGGAAGGATCTAAAGCAAGCAGTTCTAAACAGGAAACCCACCAACATCACAGGGTTTATGTGCTTCTGTACTAAAGAGTAAAAGTCGTTATGCAGGACTGATCAGCAGTTACAAAAACGTTACCTTCAGTTATTGCTTCAAAAAGGGGTCACAACAGATCCTGAAAGCAAAGATTCACATATTTTTGCAACTTGCAAATATTTAACACTGGATCATTTTTCTCAATAACTAAATGACAAAGTATATATTTTTGTCTTGTTTGTTTGATTGGATTCTCTTTGTCAACTTTAAGGACTTGTGTGAAAATCTAATGATGTTTTGCATTATATTTATGCAGTAATATAGAAAATTCTAAAGGGTTCACAAACTTTCAAGCAGCACTGTATATTATATATTATTCTTTTCTCTTTTGGTGAACAGTTTCATTTTAAAATGTGTATATTTCTACTTATATAGTAGTACCAGACAAAAGTCTGGACACATTACTATTTTTAATATTTTTGAAAGAAAAAGTCACTAACAATCATCAAGTCTGCATTTATTTAATCAAAAATACAAAAAGAAGTATAATATTGTGACACTTCATTTTTTAAAAAAAAAATAAATAAATAAAATATATATATATATTTTTTGGTATTTTTACCATACTTTAAAATATCTGTTTCTGAGAGTCATAGCTGAATTTTTAGCTTCAATTTAACAAATCCTTATGAAAGTATTAATTTCTTAAAAAATTAAATTAAAAAAAAAAAAAAAAAAAAAAAAAAATGCTGACCCACTGAATTGCAAACTTTTGAGCGGTATTGTTACAAAATTTTAAACATTTTAAATAAATGCTGCACTTTTTTGTTTGTTTGTTTGTTGAGGATGTTGTTATAGCTGTGATATTATTATTATTATTATTATGCAGTAATTTTTTTTAGTAATTTATTCACAGTTCCCGAATACCAATTCAGTAAATGAACATCAGTGCTTTTATCCTTTTTTTCCCCTACCTGGGTATGGGCAGGATTTCCCGCTCCCATTTAACAAATATTAACTACAGATATTGCTGTCAGGGTTGTGTGTAGTAAGGAGCCGTAGGAACGAGGAGATAACGCCAACGTGCTTTAATATATATAATTCAGACAGGGAACAGGTAGGGATGGGTAGATCGACACCTAGTGTCAACACACATTTCGAGTTTTCGACACACTAGTGTTCCGAAACAGTGTTCCGAAGCATTGCTCGAAGAGAGGCTGTCACGTGATCTTTGAAAACGAAGCTTCGTTACCTCACTGACACGTTACGCCATGCTCAAATACAAAGCGTATGGATTGCGCTGTCTTTTGTCTGAATGAATATTAAAACACCTTGATAAAGGACAAAAGTCCTTCCTCAACCACAAACATTTTTGCTATATATATATATAATTAACAAATAATTGCATTTGTATTTGTGCATTTTTTAACAATGTGCATGTTTGTGTTCTGTTGTAAAGAAGACACAGAAATGGTGCAATGAAAAATTACGTTAGTTTAACCTATTGACGTATTAAACACTTTATTTTGGAGGTGAAAAGATGGAAGTTTGATGCAAGTAAAAAACAAAGAACATAAAGCCTTTGTCATTGTATTGTGCAAAATACAATACATTTTGGAAACTCTATCGCTGCACACACACGCCACCTTGCTAATGACATATATGCTTATAAAACTCACAAATAAACCTTACAATGACACAATGAACAAAACATCTAAATGACACATTTTGTGTAAGAATTTTTATTGACCGCCAGATGGCAAAGTAGAGAACTGTATCAAAAGCTTCGAAGCATCAATGCAGTTTGTTGTGAAAGCCTCACTGCTTCAAAAGCCTAGTTCGGCACATCCCTAGGAACAGGAACAAGCAGAAACAGCAGGGAAAACACACGCTAACACAACGAAAACTAACATTACGAACCAACAAGGAACAAAGAACTGAATCAAACTTATATAAGCAGGCTAATGAGACAAGGACAGGTGTAAGTGATTAAACAATGACGTCATAACAAGCAACGGAACAGGAAAGACCAAATAAGGACACAAGAGGGAAAAACCAACAAAACAGTCCACAGGGGTGTGACAATTGCCATATTACTGATGTTAATAAATATAATATTATGTATTGTATTGCAACCTTAAATATGCACTATATAGCCTACACAAATCAAGTGTTAGTTAAAGAGACACTTCTGGTTAATTGAAACCAGTGTTAACATTAGAGCAGTATAGCCTAATCATCAGCACAATTTAGAGGTTACGCACATCTGAGGTACTTTTTTGAAACCTTAAAAAATGATCTAATGTGTTTGCTTTTTAAATTTGAATACAAAGATCTTTGTTTTAACATTTGTAGCTATTTTGCTAGTCAGCGCTGGACGTGATGTCATTCACTGTACATGCAAATTCAAAGCATCATGTTTGGGCGCATCAGCGGCGCTCCCACTTTTTAAACTCGTAATAAAGTGGTGAATGATCTGTCCATCAATGATGCTGATCGACAGAACAAGTTTATATTTAGCATACTGTACATTGCAATCACTCCAAAATGGATGACGACAACTTACACACCTGTATTAGGAGCTGTATTTCTTTGTGTGCCTATTTAGCCTTTTGCTTCAGCACCTGAAGGATGCACTCATTATGCAAACATTCAGGCATGACCCACTTTGAAACGGCAACAATTCAACAATATCCAATAAACAATGAGGCTAGTATTTTGCTGCCTGTCTTGACTGGTGGTCTGGTGTAAAGGGCCCACCTCAAAGCCAGAGGCCTTAGGCAATAGCTTGCCCCTCCTATAGCTAGTGCCAGCCCTGGGGTGGCTTCAAAATGATTTTGTTTGGAAACATGGATCAACGAAGACACATTGGTGGGGAAATAAAGAATGGCAGAGAGAGGGAGGATTAGAATCTTCACAGTACTGTACATCCATTCATCCATCTGTTCCATATATTTTCTAAAGCGCTTGTCCTATGGTAGGGTCAAAGAGAGGCTGGAGCCTTTTGTGGATCATAGACAGGAAAAACCCCTGCACAGATGGCCAGTCCATCACAGGGATGACAAACATGCACACATTCATATTCACACTCACTTACAGTCTCCAGTTCACTTGTCCTGTATATGTTTGGATTGTGTGAGAAACCCAGAGGAAACCAACATCAACATGGAGAGAACATACAAACTCCACACAAAAAGGTCTCACAGAGCAGCTGGGACTCCATTACTGCACATACAGTACCTCATTATACTAGACATGGTGATAATTTTTTATTATTTTTTTTTTGCACAAATACCAGTAATTTGATCAGTGCAAACATTAGTAAATCGTGTTGCATGATTTATTTTAATCCTATAATTTAGTCCCATAAATTTTGCGCCTGAAACGGTAAATCCTACAAATGCATATTCAATAAAGTCAGGCACAAAAATAACTTTGTCCATGCCTTTTCAGCACTAATTCTTCACTGCACATCTTTAGTAAATCCTGACAGTCTTATTTTAATGCCAAAGATGGTTTGCGCTGGTGCAAGCTTTACCCTGCATTGCTGTAATTTCCTATTCTTGGAGGGACTTATATTTGCTCTTATATTGTGACTTAAATACTATTATATTTGCAATGTAGTTTAAACAATTAATTCATTTGAATATTACACTTCACAGTTGAAACAAGCGGAGCCTCCAGGAAAGCTGGTGCTTCACACTTCACAAGACCACAGTCCATCTTTGGACAGCAGTGAACTGAACTGCTGATGTGCTTTGGGCATTACCAGTCACTTAAATTAAGCCATTACAGATTTCATTTCATGGTCCTGTTGATCTTATTATTAAGCATTAATCTTGTCTCTTTGTTTCTCTTGTCGTCTCTCTCATTTTATTACCACTTTGCTCCCCAGTAAGCTACTTTTTTAAAATCCTAAGTAGCCTTAATCAAGGCATAAAACATATCATAAAAACCAGTCTTAAGTATTGTGGGTATATTTGTAGCAATAGCCAAAAATACATTGTATGGGTCAAAATGATACATTTTTCTTTTATGACAAAAACCATTAGGATATTAGGTGGGGTACATTGTAACATGTGAGGGGCACGTTGTAACATGACCATATGACAGCTTAAAATGTTCTCCGATCGGATGAAGAAAATATACACAGCAAACTAAAATATTTTGTCAAAAAAATAAAATGAATAACTTTTTCAAATAAAATAATGGTGTTTTTTAAGAATTAAAAATAATTTAATTTTTGAGTTTCACAATGAACACATCGCAACCATGCGTGGGACGGCCCTGATCGCAACACACAGCTCTACAGTATAGTTCAAAACAATGTGCGCAAATAGATTAAATACATTCAGACATTCAGAAAAACACTCCCCTCCCTCCAAACACAGCTCTCATAAAACACGAGACAGATAAATGAGTCTTTATCCACCTGTTTCTTGTGGTTTCCTATTAAAATCCATACAAGTAAACAGTGAAAATTGCATTGATAATGTCATAGAATAGCATAGTTTAATAATAGTGGGGCAGATTGTAACGCAGTGGTACAACGTTCCCCAACAGCGCGACTGGAATTTAAAACTGGTTAGTGTCTTCTGCTGGTTTGCGAAGCATAAAAAAAACTGTCTAAACTGATGAATAACAGATCGGAGATTAAAATAATAGCAGATTTGTGTAATTTTAAACTAACACTAAAAACTGAGATGAAAAATTTACTTCAGGCAGAAATTGACTTTTACTATGGTGAAATAAATATTCAGCTATATCTTCAAAAGGCTTTTGAATTTTGGCGCACTTTTTCCTTTTTTTTTTTAATAGTGTTGCTGTCATGAATCTGGTCCTGATCATCAGTCTGCTCGCCACCAGAGGTCGCCCTTGCCATTTCACATTACACAGACTGTTGCACCACACCCCGGACTACATTTCCCATCATTCATTGCGCTGATGACACACACAGCTTTAACCAATCAAGCACACTATAGAAGCCTTGTACTTCCTCTTCTTATTTGCAGTGTATTGCATTGCGTTTAGCACTTGCTTTGTGTTAGCTGCTGTACGGAGCCTCCTTGTTCATCCTTAATCTAGTTCAGTCGTGTTTCTAGTTAGTTTATCCTTGTCTTGTTTTCTAGCCTGGTTATCATCTTGTCTGCTTTCTGCCTGCCCTGGACTTCTGGCCTGTCGTGGATTTAACCCTTTGCCTTGTCGTTTCGGTTCTGTTCTCCCCTCGAATGAACTTTAGCCTGTCTATTTGGAATACCTGTTTACCTCGCCCCTTGGATTATGTTTGCTGCTGATCTACCCTCGCCTGCCTTACGGGTTACTCTTTTGTCTTGTTCTAATATACCTGTTTGCCGATGTTCGACCCTGCCTGCTGTTGACTATGTCTTTAATCAATAAAGCTTTGCGTATGGATCCGCCTGCTTCCCATCTCCATCGCTACAGTTGCTATGGCAACTAGAAAATACCATACATTTGGTTATACTAGCATGTGTGGAAATATTTAAACCACGTGTGTTACAACTAACCCCGTGTTAGTTTTTGCCCCCCCTAATATGCATTGCTAAGAACTTAATTTGGACAACTTTAAAGGCGATTTTCTCAATATTTTGATTTTTTTTTTTTTTTTTGCACCCTCAGATTCCAAATTTTCAAATAGTTGTATCTCGGCCAAATATACATTCCATACATCAATGGAAAACTTATTTATTCAGCTTTCAGATGATGTATAAATCTCAATTTCAAAAAAATTACTCTTACGACTTGTTTTGTGGTCCAGGGTCACATATTTGCATGTGTGCTGTTCTGTTTCTTGTTTGTTCAGGTCTGTTCTGGCATTACTAAATAAAGCAGATTTCCTTCTGGGTAATTTATTTGTTGAATTCGTTGAAATTCTGCAGCAAAGTGATGATATCTCAGATCATTATCTAGTCTCTTGTATACTCCAAATACCGAAAACTGTCAATTCAACTCCTTATTACAAGTATGGTAGAACCATCACTACTACTACAAAAGACTGCTTTCTGAGTAATCTTCCTGACTTATCTGAATTCCTCAGCATGTCCAATAGCTCAGAAAAACTTGATGATGTAACAGAAACTATTGACTCTCTCTTTTCTAGGACTCTAGATACAGTCGCTCCTCTGCGCCTAAGGAAGATTAAGGAAAACAGTCCGACCCCGTGGTATAACAAGCACACTCACACCCTAAAGAGAGCAGCCTGGAAAATGGAGCGCAGCTGGAGGAAAACAAAACTAGAGGTTTTTCGTACTGCCTGGCGTGAATGTACCCTATCCTATAGAAAAGCATTAAAAGCTGTAAGATCTGATTACTTTTCGACTCTATTAGAAGAAAACAAACATAACCCTAGGTATTTCAATACAGTGGCTAAGTTAACAAAAAATAAAGAACCAACAGGCGTTGACTGTGCTCCTCAGACTACTTTACTTCCAAGATCGATACTATTAGAGACAAAATTGTTACTATGCAGCCGTCAATTACAGTATCGCGTCAGATAGTGCGCTATAGATCTCCTGGGGAACAATTCCACTCATTCTCTACTATAGGAGAGGAAGAATTTTATAAACTTGTTAAATCATCTAAACCAACAACTTGTATGCTAGACCATATTCCATCTTGGCTACTAAAAGACTTGCTTCCAGATGTCACAGGTCCTCTCCTGAATATTATTTCACGAGTTCGCCTGCCCATCCAGTCCTGATAGGCAATGGTAAACAAACTTGGCTTCCTGTCCTTAATGGAGGCTCGAACCCGAGGCTCGGCTTGAGCGCAGAGTTCGACCCCTCAAAAAGTGCTTACAAGAGACAGCAAGCCGGGCAATCAACTGCGAGTAGTTTTTGTAATACGAGTAGAGAAAACCTTTATTGATTCAATTTCTCCCCCCCAAGAATGTGCAGAATACGTTTCCCTGTTGCCGCATTAGGGCAATATAAGGCAGGTGAAGGGCTAACAAATGAGATCGCTCCTGTAGGAGAGGGGTGGGAAAGCACTGTTGCGGCAGTGACGTAAAGAAACATTTTCATCGGAGGATGGTAACTGTATTAGTTCGGCAGAACTTGATCTGCATTTGTTGGGACAATAGATTACGGTGCACTCTATTGAATTGTCCCAATGGAAGGAAATACTTAGGAGGCCATTCTTTGACCACAGGGTAGTGGACACGAGAAGCCCAGGGAGAAATCTCTGCTGAGGCAGATAAGTAACAAAATGTAATCATGAAGCTGCTGTAAAATGGAATAATAAAGAAATGTAATGTGCTTATGAAATGGGTGAGACATCAAGTACTGATGATACAAGCCATTTAAAGTATCCTACTTCATAAGCCAAAGTATGTAGCATCACGGCACACGGCTGACTTTAGCCTGATCTGAGCGGACCATCTTCAGAAACATGCAAAAGAAGATGGTTTAAACACATTACAGAGAACTGTGGTAGCGCTGTTTCTACTTGCTTATTTACTAAGGGCTGAAAGCAATTGAGACATTCACATGCAAATATTCATACAGTGGTTTAGTAAAATTGTTAAATATCTTGCTGTGGGCTTGACACGAAAATGTAAGTTCTCAACTTAGTTTGAAGAAATCTGCCAGAAAAGGCAGCCATGAGGAATAATCGCTATAAAATGCAAGCATCTGATGACCTGCTAAATTGGATTTTGTGTACATGAAGTAAGCTTGGAGCCATTTGTGTTCACAATGCACAGGTTAAAGAACCATATTGATGGCTGAAACTGAATCATACTCGGACCACCTCCAAGATGGGCTTGGTTTACAAAGTTCTGCAATATTTTTAGTGCTGACATATGGGCTAAATCCAGTGGAACATGTTAGAAAAGCATAGAAAACACCCAGACAGGCAGAGGTTCCACAGGAGCAGTATGGGTTGGGGCTGCTATGTGAGAGGCTGTAAAGATCTTTGCGGAGGCAGCCTCACGCTAGGACACCTGTGAAAGAAAGGTTGTAGAAAGAAAGGAAATAGGTATGCAAAGCAGCAGCCAGACCGGTTCTTTTTGCGGAGGCAGCCTCACGCTATAGGCCACTTCTGGAAGAAAGGTTCTGGGAAGAAAAGAGAGATATATACCAAGGAGAAGCCGGAGCGGTTCCTTGTTGCGGAGGCAGCCTCACGTTAGGGCACCTGTGGAAGAAAGGTTCTAGGAAGAAAAGAGAAAGAGATAAACCAAGAAGCAGCCAAAGCGCTTCCTTGTTGTGGAGGCAGTCTATTGCTAGGGGCCACCTCGGAGACATCTGAGGAGGAAGAAAATGGAGACGGGCGAACATGGGTGTGTTTTGGGTGAAGCAAGGTAAAATAGTTGGGGCAAAGTCGTGGACAGGGAGTGCCCGGTCATTCTTAGCAATGGCTTTAAGCATTGCTAACATAACGAAGGGCTTCATTTTCATGGGATGAAAATGGGAATTACCACTTTAGTTGATGGGGATCTGAAAAGGCATGATAATGGATAGTCAGGATAAACAATATTAAAATCTCAATTAGTGAAATGCACCCAGTAAATCTGATTTAGATCAAAGAGTTTACAAAAATGCCATGTACATGAATGTAAACCGTAAACCCAGTATTCTTTGTGCAATGTTTTAGATTATAACTTCACAAAACACAAAATATAAGGTATAATAATCGCAATTTAAAAGTGGTTCATCTGAAATCAAACGACCCTATTCACAATATAAAGCGATGTATAGAATTTAAGCAATGTTTGTAGAGTGGGTGACCTTCTATTTGACTAAAGCTGAGATTTCCGGTATCCAAATTTAATATCAAAATTAAAAACATAATTTGAAAAACAACAGTAATCCGACCAGAGGGAGCTCAATCTATGATGCTATGAAGTAGTGAGTGGGAATTATATGTGGATACCAATTGTACGCTGTTTAACAGCTGGAGCGCATTGGATTGGATCGTTTGTTCACATGACGTGTCTATCATTACCGTACGCTGTAGAATAGGAGCGCACGACACTGAGCTATTACACACTCACAATTTGTAAGTTATGCAATAAGATTATACATTTAGGAATACCGCTTAAGAAGGAGATCATTATAAACGCTTTTGGGATGTAAAGTGAAATCGCTCAGTGAGTGGGCCGGAACGAGTGACGGATGAGGTAAACAGAGCTGAATTTCTGATTGTTTTCATGGGAAATTAATGTTTGATGCGGCGAGCGTGCCTCAAACGTTCAACTGTATGCGTTCCTATTTTAAGGGAGGTAGATTTTACGGATGAAAGCGGTTTAGCTGTAATTTGGATAATGTTAGGAACTGTAGCGGATGTAGTGCGCAGATGCCTAACTTACGATATCCGGGCGGGAGAAGCGCGTTTGGCGTTTGATGGAGGCGGCTAGGCAAATCTGCGGGACATCGTTGACGATCTCTATTGCCCTTGTTGAAAGCTAAAACTGGAGCCGGATTAAGCGTGATTTTGCAGAGCGTTGTTAGTTGGAGAAGTGCGGGAGTTCGTCAGGCTGGGAGGCTGTTCACGGACGGGATGGGGTCGTATGCCGGAATAATGGAGGCAGGGACGGTGCAATGAGAGCTGCTTATATAGGTTTGTAATGATGATTGACAGGACTGAATGATTAGGCTCCTCCCGAACCTACATTTGGAACTTATCACTAACTCATCACTGTCATTAGGATATGTCCCTAAAAGCTTCAAACTAGCTGCTATTAAGTCTCTCATTAAAAAAACACAACTTGACCCCAACGAATTAGTTAATTACAGACCAATCTCGAATCTCCCTTTTCTGTCAAAGATATTAGAAAAGGTAGTATCCTTGCAATTATCTTCCTTCCTACAGAAAAACGATATCTGCAAGGATTTCTAGTCAGGTTTTAGACCGTATCATAGTACTGAGACTGCTCTTATTAGAGTTACAAATGATCTGCTCTTGTCATCCGATTGTGGTTGTATCTCTCTGTTAGTGCTACTGAATCTTAGTGCTGCGTTTGATACTGTTGACCACAACATTCTCTTGAACAGACTTGAAAACTATGTTGGCATTAGTGGTAGTGCATTGGCATGGTTCAAATCATACTTATCTGACCGCCATCAATTCATGGCAGTAAATGAAGAGGTATCATATCAGTCACAAGTGGAGTATGGAGTACCGCAAGGCTCAGTACTAGGGCCATTACTTTTAACGCTTTACATGTTACATGTTAAGATATCATCAAGAAACATGGTGTTAGCTTTCACTGTTATGCTGATGATACTCAGCTCTATATTTCTTCGCGGCCCGGCGAAACATACCAGTTTGAAAAACTAACGGATTGTGTAGTTGAGATAAAAAACTGGATGACAAGTAATTTCTTACTGCTAAATTCTGAAAAAACAGAGGTGTTAATTATTGGACCTAAAACCTCTGCGTGTAATAACCTAAAACACTGTCTAATACTTGATGGCTGTTCTGTCAATTCTTTGTCATTAGTTAGGAACCTAGGTGTGCTATTTGATGGCAATCTTTCCTTCGAAAACCACATCTCTAGCATTTGCAAAACTGCTTTTTTCCATCTAAAAATATATATCTAAATTACGACCTATGGTCTCAATGTCAAATGCTGAAATGTTAATTAATGCATTAATGACCTCAAGATTAGATTATTGTAATGCTTTATTGGGTGGTTGTTCTGCACGCTTAATAAACAAACTCCAGCTGGTCCAAAACGCAGCAGCTAGAGTTCTTACTCGAACCACTGCACTGGCTCCCTATTAAACATTGTATAGATTTTAAAATCTTGCTAATAACTTATAAAGCCCTAAATGGTTTAGCTCCTCAGTACCTGAGCAAGCTCTTATCACATTATAGACCCTCACGTCCGCTGTGTCTCAAAACTCCGGCAATTTGATAATACCTAGAATATCAAAATCAACCGCGGGCGGCAGATCATTTTCTTATTTAGCGCCCAAACTCTGGAACAATCTACCCAACACTGTTCGGGAAGCAGACACACTCTGTCAGTTTAATTCTAGATTAAAGACCCATCTCTTTAACCTGGCTTACACATAACACATCAACATATTTCTATAATTCAAATCCGTTAAAGGATTGTTAGGCTGCATTAATTAGGTCAACCGGAACCGGGAACACTTCCCATAACACCCGATGTACTTAGTGCATCGTAAGAAGAATGGCATCTACGCTAATATTAGACTGTTTCTTTCTTATTCCGAGGTCACCTTAACCACCAGATCCAGCCCATATCAAGCCCAGACGGTGGATCAGCACCTAGAGACGACCTCTACAGCCCTGAATGTCAGCGGAGACCACATCGACTAGATGAGCCCCAGAGATGGATCCCCAGTGAAGACCTCGTCACGTAGACGGCTATTCTGTCACCGATGGAGTTTTGGTTCCTTGCCGCTGTCGCCTCTGGCTTGCTTAGTTGGGGACACTTTTTCTTCAAACGATATCGTATACTATTTGAACTGAACTGAGCTAGATGGGGACATCATTGAATCCAATGATGAACTGCCTTTACCTGAAAATTAAGTGTTTACTGTTGCCCTTTTGCATTATTGATGCAATATTTCCTATTTAACACTGTACAGCGGCTTTGCCACAAACTGTAAGCCATCAAGGTTACAAAATAGACACACACACACACACACACACACACACACACACACACACACACACATAGGGAAATATGAGACTGGTGAGACTGTAACAGAGAAATGTGAGAATATGTGAAACAAAATCAATGAATCAAATAAAAGGGAGACATTGGATCCAAAATGCAAAAGTCACACACCATGTCTCTCTCTTGAACACACACACACACACACAGGGAAATATGAGACTGTAACAGAAGAGTTATTGTTCATTGAATTTTACAAAAAATAATTTTAATGAAATGTTCAAAATAAAAAAATTGTTATGACTGAAAGAATTGCATTTTTATTAAGTTAGAATTAAAACAATGGGTAACAAAATGCTTTCCATTGGTTCTCTTTCTAATGCAATGTTCAGGTTTGACTGTATTATAAAGTAAAACTGGCGCTTCAAATTACCAGTTAAACCAATCAAACAAACGAAAAACTTGGCAAATAATAAAAAAAAATAGTCTTTGATAATCTCATATGATATATTAAAATCCACAACCTGAAAAGGCAAAGGCAAATATGTGCAAAAACAACTAGAATTCACAAGCCCTTCTACAGAGAGCAGTACATTCATCTAGTGGTTAAAATATGATATTGCTTGATAATTATGCTCACTACACCACCAGATAGCACCAATCTGACTTCAAAAAATTGTTTTTTTATAGGCCAGGTTTCTACTTTAAACTGAAATACAGCATTAATTAAAAAATAATAAAAATTATATATATATAAAAATGTTCTATTATATTCAAAGGCAAAAAATAGATCATAATTATTGCATAAATAATAATTATTATCATAAAATTCTCTCAAAACACCACAGAAAAAAAAGAAAAAATATTATTGAACAAAAATACATTTGATTGATTTTACTGAAAAAAAAAAAAATGATTTCAGGGGTCCGGTCACTTTTGACCGTGAAGGTCCTGAGTGTGACTGGAAAACGAAGAACCCCGGAGGGTTAAACAAACAAACAAATAAATAAATAAAAATGCAAACATAGTTATACTTTACATTTGCTGCCTTTTTCAACTGAGACTGAATCACCAATAAGTTACTTCCTAGACCTCTATAGAGTATAGATTTTCCAAAGCTTGTATACTGTATTGCCGTAATAAAATATGTTAAACTGAATACAGCCAGCACCAAACACTGAATTGTTTGATCTGTAATACTCATTTAAAAGGTTAGCATCTTTCTGCTGGTTTACAAAGACTGAAAGTAACTATTGATTTACATCCATAATTTCCTGGAGCACTTCTGTTCACATTATCCTCTGAAATTAAGCCTTGTGGCAGATGGAACAATGAAAGTGCACAATCAAATGAAAATAATATTCTGGGTTCTGAAGAAAATGAAAAGCAGAAATGTAAAACATATACATCTACAAAACAATCATATAAATTCTTCTGCTGAAAGTTGTCTATCTTTTTGAGCTGTTAACATGGGTGATATATATATATATCATGTATATAATTTGCTATTTCACATTAATTATTTTATATACAAACTGGCGATCAAATGTTTGAAACAATTAAGACTTTTTATTTATTTAAGGAAGGCTGAATTTATATGACCATAAATACAGAAAAAAATAAATAAAATAAAATAAATAAAATCGTGAATAAAAAATAAATAAATAAATACATAAAATAAAATAAAATAGTGGTTTTCTGTTAAAGCTATTTTAAAATGGAATTTATTTCTGTGATTAAAGCTGAATTTTCAGCATCGTTACTTCAGTCTTCAGTGTCACATGGCTCTACAGAAATGATTTAATATGCTGTTTTGCTGCATAATTATTATTATTTGTGATCAATTATTACTAATGGGTCTTATTATTATAAATACTAAAAACTTTTTTTGTTTAATATTTTTGTGGAAACTGTGATATTTTCACTTTTTCAAGATTATTTGAGGCATACAAAGTTAAAAAACAGCATTTATTTGAAATATAAATCATTTGTAATATGTATAAGTATCTTTACTGTCACTTAAATCAATTTAATGCAACCTTGTTGAATAAAAGTATTTATTTATATTTTTAATATTACCCCAGGCTGAATGGTAATGTATCACATTTTCCAAAGAAGTATGAACCAGCACAAATGCTTTCAACACTGATAAAAATCAGAAATGTTTCTTGAACAGCAAATCAGAATGATTTCTGAAGGACCTATAGAAAAGCACCATAAAAACAGACCACATTCTGCACTACATTCCATGTGTTCTAGAGCAGAGCAGAGCATTGTGTCATGTGGACTGACATCATGGTAGGTATTTAACTTTAGTGATATTACACTGTCCCTCTAAAAGGGAACAATTCTTTAAAATTATTTACTATTTGTCATATACAGCAGGAAAGACAAATTCTTAAGAAGTATGCCAGTCATTCATTAATGTTAATGATAAGAATATGTTGGTAAGAAGTCTGTGCATAATGAGCTGATGGGTTTATGGTGTGGTGTGTTGCGGACTGGGTGTGGTGGGTTGCTCTGTGCCAGAAAGTCCAGGGGCATTTTAGCACCAGTCCGCCACTGGCTGTTAACTATAGCTATAGTTAGCTATACTTTTGAAACAGTGAGTATTTTAATGTTTATAGCTATTCACATATATATTCAATGCCTCACTGTAATGCAGATTTTTGCCTTTTTACAGAAGACAGGAGAGACAGATTTTGTGGTAAACAGCATTACACCACAAATCCTGTTAACTGAGCTTAACTTATATTGAACATGAATTCCTTCAATCCCATTTGGACAGTATCAGATCATGGCAACTCTTAAAATCCTGGAATGTGCAAAAACTTCCTTTAAACAGCTTCAGGGCAAGGAACGTTTGAGATGAAACATTATTAATTTGGCTGAGCTAAATTCCAGAACCTGTTGAGTTTAATGTAAATAAAACTTACAGTGCGAGTTAAGTTTTCTTGTTGGCAGTCATACAGAGCTGAGCAAAACATATTTTAGATGCACTAAAACCTAACCCTAAAACTGGGCACACAACAACATGACTGCCCAAATTCTCTCCTCACATTTTACCAGGTACACATTTTCCTGATTTTAGCCCTTAAACACTGTCACTTTTAACATATGTGGTATCAAATAGGCTTTGTAGATTCTGTCGTTACTCCTTTCTGACAGGGCAATCAAGACAACTGTATCAAGATTACTGTATTGATTGCATTTTTGAATTGTTCAGAGATTCAGTTCAGTTTAAAAAGTCACAATTTTTTTCTTTTTTCTCAACAACCTTTGGTAACATTTGCTCTTTGCATGCAAAAATGTTTCCTTCTGTGAAGTAGTAGACTTGGCTCATTGGCTGATTAGATGGCAAGGGAAGCACAAAGTTTCAGTTACTGATTCAACACAACATATGTGACAAATAAAGGCCCTGAATTCTTACCATCTGCTGAAATCCATTAAAGTCAAAGAAGTATAGAGTATTAGTGCTGTTCTCTAAGGCCAGAATCACTATTACTGAAATATACTCTTTGTGTTTAAGTTTGTCTTTTATGATTTTAAACTATTTTATAACTACAAAGGTTTAGATTAAAGACTCTAAAAATGTTTTGTGGTTATTCATCAAATCAAAAGTAAAAACATTACACCTTGAAGACATGTAAGCGCTCACATTCTTCTTCTTCTTCTTCTTCTTCTTCTTCTTCTTATTACTACTACTTTTTTTTTTCCAAATATGTTTTTAATACATATTTCAAGGCTAAAAAAAATCATAAATGCAAAAATGTTATTATGTTGCCCCCTCTAGAAATACAATTTCTTGTTTTATGTTTTGCATGTTGGTTGCACCACATGACTTGAATATGTTGTTTTTCAGATATTAATAAGCATTAATATGTATTAATATGAGTGTGATATTGCATTTATACAGCAGTTTGATGGCACAAGTTTGTAAATACATAAAAAACCACAACAGAGTGTCTTTAAAAACCCTCTTGTGTGTAAACTACTTTCCAGCATGGATTTAAATCTCAGTTTGACAGTTTAACACTATTTTCACAAACAGCTGTTAAATGTTCAAAACTCTTAGTACTGTCACACCCCTGGACTTTCTAGTTGGTTTCTCCCATCATCTCCCCTGCAGTTCTGTGTATTTTGGTTTCTCCCTCATTGTCAACACCTGTGTCTGTAATCAGTCTGTGTGTATATATAGCGTGTGTTTCCCCTCTTGCTTTGTCGGATGTTGATGTTACTATCCTGTGTCTCCTGTGTCTCCTGTGTCTCCTGTGTCTCCTGTGTCTCCTGTGTCTCCTGTGTCTCCTGTGTCTCCCCGTGGATTTATTAAATACCTTCGTTTATTTACATCGTTGTTCGTGTGCTTTGTCTGAACGTGACAGAACGTCCGACCAAAACAGTTTTTTCGTGCTTTCCCCTCCAGTTTAATTTTCATTACTTTTTCCTCAGTTTTTTGTTTCCGTTGTGTTTCCCCTATGGCGTCCTTACTCCGTCCAGAATTCATCCTTCGGCTGAAGCAGGGGGATCTTCCACTCGAGGGATTTACGATCATGTTCCAGCTTGTAACTAACACCACCAGCTACCCGGACGACGTGCTCTGTGCGTTCTATGATGCAAGCCTTAACGCGTCATGCAGAGCGCCGTCGTCCGAGGACGGCCCTCGAGCGGATTTCGCCACATTTGTGGAGTGGACACTGGCGAGAAACAAACCCTCGTTCCCCGCCTGCTCCTTGGAGAGTCTCGCTAGTGCCACTCCGGACCCAGAACCCAGCCAACCACCACCCTGACACGCAGAGCACGAGCCCGAGCCCACCGCAGACGGATCCCACGGTACCAGCGCGACCCAGGAGCCATCGCCCATCGGAGCGACAGAGCGAGCGATCGCCATGGAGCTGGAGGAATTTGCGTCTGACCAGGTGCGAGAGCCGGCCACAGAGCCTGCGACGGTGGACGTTCCTGATGGGCGTGAGGGTGCTGAGGACAGCACCGCCCACTGCACCACCGCTGAGGGTGAGCAACACCTGGATCTGGGACAAATTTTTCTGGAACAAAATTTGACTAATGTCTTTGAAGATATATATGAAGACATGCCCGCTCTCCTTCCACCATCTAAATTACCTGACTGCCTGGATTTCCCACCCACCCTCCCTCTGTCTATTGTTTCTGCGGCCTCAGTCCCGCCACTGCTGTCTCCTGGCAGCCCATCTGCTCACCCTCAGCCCACCATCTGTGCGGTGGGTTCGCCGCAGGTCTGTCAGTCTCCATCGGTGTCATGGCTGGAGGATCCCTCATCTTCGTCTCCAGCCTCTGAGTCCTGGACTCCACCTCGGCCCTCCGACCCTGCGGCTCCACCCCGTCTCTCAGCTCCCTCGTCTCCACCGTCGCCCGTCGGTCCACCAGCTCCACCGGGCTCCATCGTCCCTCCGGCTCCGCCCTGGTCAGTCGTCGCCCCACCTTCACCTCTGGACTCCACTGCTCCGGCTGCGCCTCGTCGCTCCGTCCCTCCGGCTCTGTGGACCTCCTCCCTCCCGCGGGCACAGCCTCGGTCCTCTGTCGCTCCGGCTCCACCGCAGACCTCCGGATCTCCGCCTCCGCCTCGGTCACCAGAGCCTTGGGCTCCGCCTGGGCCCTCCGGATCTTCGGGGTCGTCCAGGATCATCGGCTCTCCGTCTCTGCCTCGGGCTCTACCACCACCTGCTCCGCCTCCGTCGGTCGGCCCCATGGAGTCGTTAGCCTTTCCTCCACCATGGCTCCTCCCTCCATCGGCTCCACCGTGGGGCTCCATCATGGCTGCGGTCTGGGTCTCACCTGGCTCCTCCTGCTCCAGCCCCCTCCTGTCACCTCCTTGGCTCCTCCCTCCATCATCACCTCCATGGAATATCCCGTTATCACCCTGGACTCCATCTTTTGCCCTCCTCCCGGGAGTCCGTCCTCCACCGAAGCCCCCTCCTAAGACTTTGTACATCTTGTTGTCCCTGTTTGTCGGCGCGAGGACGCGCCTTCCGGGAGGGGGAGGTAATGTCACACCCCTGGACTTTCTAGTTGGTTTCTCCCATCATCTCCCCTGCAGTTCTGTGTATTTTGGTTTCTCCCTCATTGTCAACACCTGTGTCTGTAATCTGTCTGTGTGTATATATAGCGTGTGTTTCCCCTCTTGCTTTGTCGGACGTTGATGTTACTACCCTGTGTTCCTGTGTCTCCTGTGTTCCCCGTGGATTTATTAAATACCTTCGTTTATTTACGTCGTTGTTCGTGTGCTTTGTCTGAACGTGACAAATTTCAGCATATTTTCAATTGTCTTAGTACAATACACACAATCAAAACATATCCTTTTCTCTAGACAAAATAATTGTTTCATCTATATAAATGTTTAATTCACAGTAACTGTCTTTCATAAAGCTCTTACTGTCAAACTTTTAATTTGCATGTGTTCTCATTCCATTTAATACATTTGTCTATTATTTAATCTAACTCATCTTAATGGTTAATCAGTGAATCATTTAGTGCACCTATATCTATAGATATAGATTCAATAGATATAGTTTCTAAAGAACTTGTTTGCAATTTAGGGATAACCAAAAGTAATTAATTATTTTCTGCACTACAAGCTATTTATCTTAGATGATAACTACTATTTTGTACGTGTGTGTGTGTGTGTGTGGTTCAGGTAAACCCTAAGTTTTTATTATTATTTTTTTTTTTTTAATTTATTTATTTATTTTCTATGAGAAAAAAAAAAAAAAAAAAACAACTGATAGAATATAAAGTTTGTGCAGTATAAAACTCATTGCTCCTATGGAATGTCACCAAAAGGAATACAGAACCTGTGTGTGTGTGTGCCTACTTAACCATATTTTCAGGACAAATTGGCACACAGAAGTGAGCAAAACCTGACAAAATCACCCAAATCCTCCATTTGAAGGTTTGGTCATTTGTAAAACTCTGTGTTTGCAATTTGTGAACATAATGCAGGATACAAGGAAGAGAAATTGATCAGAAGAAGGGAGACAGATGGCATCAGATACAGCATTTACATTACATTATGCCATGTGATACTGTATATAGAGGTATCACAGTGGTAAACACTGCATATTACTGTAACTTACCTTTCGTCTGAGAAGTTCAGTTATAGTATAGATTCAGTCATATGTAATACTGCATTGACAGTAAACTCTGTTCTAGCACAAGACCTTACGGCCATGTCATACCTACATCACACCCTTTGATACAGTAACACACTGAATGAATACTTTTACAAACATTATGAATTTTGTGTGAGTTATGCAAGCTAGCTAATGGAATATTTTCTAGCATGACAATTATTTTTTAAATAATTGAAAATTGAAAATAATTGTAATTTTGTATTTTTTTGAAAAAAAAAAATGTAAATAATTCAGTAACAAAGGTGATTTGAAACATGTATCTTGCATCGTTTGCTCTTGAATTAACTGATTGTAAAAAGTACTTAATTGAAAGAAGATCACAATGCTGTATTACATTGATTAAATCAAATATTCTCAATATATATTACAATAATCTTTTAATGTTTTGAAACAATGATTGAGTGGATGAAAATATGTGAAATTTTATTGTAATGAAAGCATCAGATCAGGTGTAAAAGAATCACTAGCGATGTTACAAGTGTGATCAGTTTGGATTTTCGTACTAAGAGTTTTGAAAATATATACCTTACTTGTGAAAATAGTACCAAAGCAAATATAATAAAAAACGAAACATTAAAGCACAAAAAGATGCGAAAGAACTTAATTCAGCACTCGCACACTGTGTTCTGTGTTCAGCATGCACACAGAGAGCCGTGTCTCACAGCCCGTGAATACCACTCAAAAGTACAAAGGCAGATACAGCATTACATTTTCATAAAATTTAACATGATAAGATTTTGCCCTCAGCCAAAACTGTTTGCTCTGGAACAAATAAAAGATTGACTGAGACCAAAGACTGCCTGTTAGATTGACCCAAAACAAATTATATTTCATGTTTAACCACTATAGAGACATCAAAGCCAGCAGCAAATTCCAGAGGATTTGGACGAGTTAAGGCTGCTCTCAGTAAGTTTGTGAGCACTGAATGGCTGCTGACACCCTGGAGAAAGATCAAAGCAAATTTTCAAATAGGCGTTATCTTTAATTAAATATATTCTAAACAAATAAAAACACATTTAAACAAACATTCAGTATTACTTGTAAAATTATAGTGGATTTAGGAGTGATAAAAACAAGGACCAGAAAGAACTGTTGCATATATATATATATATATATATATATATATATATATATATATATATATATATTGTAAGGTATCAGAGCGAATCAGACAATTGAAGATTCGATTAGAAGTGTTGAAACAACCCAAAGAGCCAAATTCCACAAAGAGGCCCAGGATAAACAGACAACGTCATAAATCTGTCCATGATACCCTGGCGCAATGAATCTGAAGCAGGTCTAACCAACTAAGTAGGAGCTTTGAACAGCTTGCAGCATTAAAACAAAAGAACAATTATTGATAATTCCAGCTTAACTCCTTATCAATTTTGGGGCAAAAAACCCAAGATTAATGGTCAAAACACAGCACATCATGACCATCATATTAGGAAAATCATTAGTAGAGACTTTGTTGGGTGGGCTCCCCCACGCAGAACAAAGACCAGGCTTCTTCTAGACCTTTTGATCTTTTGGCTCAGAGAACATACCATCACGTTCACAGAAACGAAACAGACTCTTTTACATATATATGCTCCAAAACGATGCTTAAAAGGACTTATAAATGAATATTAGTCCATTGCATAACTCCCTATCATGTATGTAACCCACACATTTGACTATCATGTCCTAATCACTCATTGTGTATGTCTTTTGAATAACTAATGAATAGTTTATAAGTTTATATTCATGTTGGGTATGTATGAGTTTGAAAGTTCATGCTTTAAATTCTAATTCTAATCAATATCTAATCATATTCATGCCAGCTGGTCCTCTAAAAAAAAAAAAAAAAAAAAAAAAATGAGACAACACCAAAGAGAATCCCTTATCACGAAGGCAATGCAAGTAAAATCTCCAGATTCTACCTGTCACAATGTCTGGTTGGTGTGCCCATGTAAGGCTTCCAAGGGGCACACTTCTGTATTGTTGTTTGTTTCTCTGGACTTTAGTTCCCTTTACCCTTTGCTTTTACTATCAGCCTCACTTCATTCAGCTGTGTCTCATTTACCTTGTTAACTTACCCTCATATAAGCCTGTTTTCTGTGTCTTTGGTTGCTGGTTTATTATTTTCTGTTATGTGTTTTCTGATGCTTTGTTTTGTCCTGTTTTGGATTATTCTTTGTTTTTGGATCTGCTTAGGATATTGGCGAATCTTCTGAAACAGGGGATGCAAGTGAGTGGACTGGCACAGACTTTTTGGACATTGGCGGTAGGATTGGAGCTTTGTAATTCTGAGCTCAGCAAGATTTTTAATGATTGCTTAGACAACCCCCTGTCTCCTCAGGAGATGGAGGGGCTTAAGACTCTCGACTTTTGGATTATCTCTGTTACCGCAATTTGGTAATGTCATGTCGGTCTGAGTCCATTGCAGTGCCCCCGGAGATGTCCGAGCCCAGAACCCGATACAGTCTATGGGTCTGTTGTCCTGGAGGACCCAACTCCGGTGGTCTCAAGTCTAGTGGTCCTGGAGGACCCGACTTCAGTGGTCCCGAGTCTGGTGGTCTCTAGTCTGGTGGTCCTAGAGGACCCGACTCTGGTGGTCTCTAGTCCGGTGGTCCTGGAGGACCCAACTCTGGTGGTCTCAGAAGTCATTACAGAGCTGCCCAATTTCACTGCTGCTGCTGTAATCAAGAAGGCCGTCTCTGCCTTTAACCTTTTGGCTGTTCTACGGGCAAGAGCCGCTTTAGAGTTCACTCCGCAGTCCACTCCAGTCCAGGAGCATTCAGAGTCCACTCCAGAGCCTGCTCCAGCCCAGGAGTTCTCAGAGTCCACTCCAGAGCCCACTCCAGTCCAGGAGCATTTAGAGCCTGCTCCAGAATCTGCTCCTGTCCAGGAATCCTCAGAGTTCACTCAAGAGTTCGCTCCAGTGCCTCCTGGGGTGGCGGTTTCGGCTGCAGAGTCTCCCAAAGCTGCGTCTGCTTCAGCTCCTCTTTGGGCATTGGTGCCCACTCCTGAACTTTCACTCTGCTCCATAAAGGTCAAGGAGACTGTTGCTGAACTGTCTGTCTGCCGAGTTACAGTCAAGGACACCACTGCTGAGCTGCCTGCTTGTCCTATTGCAGCCGTCAAGGCTGTTATTAAACTTTCTGTGCTCTTCTTTGCAGTCCTGCCTGAGCCACTAGGGGATTCATCTGTCTTGTCTGCTCTACTGAAGTGGTCGTTAGCTCCTCCTTTGCTGCCCGCCAAGCTCCTGGCTCCACCCTGCTCGCCCGCTGGGGTTCCTGTTCGGCCAGAGCCTCACTGGTCTGTCCCTTCAGAGGTAATGTCACAATGTTTGGTTGGTGTGCCCATGTAAGGCCTCCAGGGGGCATGCTTCTATATTGTTGTTTGTTTCTCTGGACTTAAGTTCCCATTACCCTTTGCTTTGACCATCAGTCTCATTACATTCAGCTGTGTCTCATTTACCTTGTTAACTTATCCTCATATAAGCCTGTTTTGGATTATTCTTTCTTTTTTTTTTTTTTTTTTTTTTTTTTTAACAATAAATGCTGCATTTGGATCTGCTTGTTTTAGAGCATTCTGTGACACTAGCTGAACTGGTGCACTTGATATAAAGTTTAATAGCCTCATTGAGAAATTCAGTGCGAGGGTTAAATGGATGACTAATGGTTGTTCAGGTCTAAGCAATTCCATATATTGCTATAATTGTGAGATTTTATATTTTCACTCTCCTATAATCATTCTTTCCTCACATTCTCTCTTTCTGCAACCTGTGTGAATGCATGTGTTTATGTGTTAGGTTAGTTTATATGTATTAGATTTATCCAATAAAGCCTTATTTATATTGAAAAGATAAGTATCTTGTGTTTTGTGCTTACAAGTTAATGTCTTAAACTGCCGACCTTGTTACCGTGCTAATAAATAGTGGTTTCACTATATTTTGGATAGTAATATCTATTGCGGAGTTTATGTCATATGGCTTGTTCAATGAATCACTGGCCAACTCAGTGATAAGCTGTAGAATACTGATTCTGTTAAAATTCTCTATAAAATCTTAAATAATTCCCTTTGAGCTAAATTAACCTGTTTTCCTCACAATATATATATTTCTGTCATGACAACTCTCAGAGGGATTGGCATGGTAATGTACATGACAATATAAATGTATTTGGTCTTGGCGGAATAAATCTGCTATGCTGCTGCTGCTGGCACAGCAACTACTGAGACTTGCTACTGCCAATACATTCACGACATGGTGCTGTGAGCATGTAAGAAATATTGCTGCTGTACATATAACATATATGAATAACCCCCACAAAGCAGCAGACACAGAACACAATACAATACCAGCCAATATATGTATGCCGCTTTATGAGGATAAGCCTCTGCATCAGTAGACTTGCATCTATCCACACACATGAAGATGAACAGACAAGGAGACAAGACAGCCCCCCACAAAGCAGATCTATCACTAAGACATACTGCTGCTGCTCCGAAGAGCCATGTGAACTGCATATATTACTATCTATGTGTGCCTGGGCTACCACGCCAACCGTCTTAACACTAGTGGGCTATGGCTATGTGTGCCCGCCGACTGGCTTAAAACTAGTGGGCTATGCCTATGTTTGCCTGGGCTACCACACTGACAGCTTAACAATATTGGCCTAGGACTATGTGAGCTTGGGCTACCACGCAGACTGGCTTAACTCTAATTTGCTGCACACTATGTGTAATGATAATTAACAAAATGGATATATGTTGCAATCTGATAGATAAGACCCCAGAATCCACCTCAGCAAATATCATAATTTAGTCATTTGCAAATTGCTGTTATTTTATCCAATTCATCAGTCCCAGTGCCAGCGCAACAACTCGTTAATTTATGTTCGTGCAATGATGAGTAGAGTTGGGGTACTCGGACTCGCACTCTGACAAGTTTATGTGTGCACACACTCAAAGCGCGTTCACAGAACGCGCCTCTTAGGGGACGTTCACATATTGCGTCTTTTGCACGCTCAAGTTCGTTATTGCAAATGTAGACGCGCGGTAGCTGCGCTCATAACGGAAGCGACGCGGTCGGTTTTTTCAGCATCAAGATGAAAACATCTCAACTTTTCAGAATGCTGCAAGCGCACCGCGGGTCATGTGACAAGATTCAACCAATTAGCTTCATCCTTTCCCGTAACAACATTGAAAGCTCAGCCAAGGTGGAGAAACAGCTGATCATAGCTGTACATTTTTAAATAAATTTAGTAGCAGAGCTACAGCAAGTGATTTTTAGTGCTGGAAATCCGTTTGTCCTTTGATGAAACTTCCGCGTCTTCATAGAGAGTGAGGGTCATGGTTGCTTAGCAACGGCAGACGCCATGGGAGCGCAAGCTACAGAGCGCTTTGAAAAGGAGGAGAAATCTATGGGATTATTTTTGTGCCAATAAGAATGAACGTAACTTTATAAAACTGAACGTAACTTTCCAAGAAACGATCAAAAATATGCCACTGCAAAAGAAGAAAAACACAATGAAAATGAAAAAATGAACTTAGTCGCACGAATTTAACATGCTCTTCAAATATGCTTCATTCTTTGTTAATGATTTTCAAAGAATCGTTCTCGCGAATCATGGATTCTGAATGCGTTGCCACAGCTTTTGCTTACGCTTCGCAAATTTTCGTTTGCTGTTTTGGCACAAACCTCTCGTGGGGGCGGGCTTAACAGTGATCTACTCTGATTGGCTAATGAACTTTTGATGGACAGTTGCTCTCTGACCTGGAAGCATGGACGGTGACGTCAGTGGTGCACATATTGGAAAGTTGTTGCGGTGTGCAATACGTCATGCTTTGTTTATATTAAGTATTAATGTTATTAGTATTTCACCTACGGTCGTCTCTTAGTTTCTAAAGATGAGCTCCCAGGAGATACACGGAGCAGCATCATCTTCCACCTCAGCTTGTCCCTCAGGGCAGCTTGAAGTAAGTTCGTGTTGCTAAAGTAACGTTAATCAATAACATCGATAAAAGTTTTATTCACGTACAGTGTGCAACAGTTCTGATAGTTTCTATAAACAAAGCACAACGTATTGCGCCACTGACGTCACCGTCCGTGCTTCCAGTTCAGAGAGCAACTGTCCATCAAAAGCTCATTAGCCAATCAGAGTAGATCACTGTTAAGCCCGCCCCCACGAGAGGTTTGTGCCAAAACAGCAAACGAAAATTTGCGAAGCGTAAGCGAAAGCTGTGGCAACGCATTCAGAATCCATGATTCGCGAAAACGATTCTTTGAAAATCATTAACAAAGAATGAAGCATATTTGAAGAGCATGTTAAATTCGTGCGACTGAGTTCATTTTTTCATTTTCATTGTGTTTTTCTTCTTTTGCAGTGGCATATTTTTGATCGTTTCTTGGAAAGTTACGTTCAGTTTTATAAAGTTACGTTAATTCTTATTGGCACAAAAATAATCCCATAGAAATCTGCACGCCTAGCGTTTTCCACGCGTTTTAGGCGCGATATGTGAACGGCCCCTAAGTCAGTGTGCGAATGCCGAGTTCTCTTTCGTTTCGAATAGGGTCTGTTATTGCTGCACATATACTCGTCTTAGAGACTATTCATGTAAATGAAGTCGGTTTTGTCTTAAGTAAACCTGAACAGTTGGGAGAAATACTGATGCGTCAAAATATTTGATCTGTGCGTCTGATCTTAAAACAACAGCAGCGTAAACCTGCAGCCGCCGACCACGTTATAAATATTAATCAAACAACAAAAGAAAAAGAGAATCACTCACTTTTCTTGACTGAATCAAGAAAATCAAGGGGGGGGGGTCGGGGCTTGGAGAGACAATGAGAAAAACCAATACATGAACAGACAGAACTGTGACAGGTGACAGCTTCTAGCTTAAAAGAAAAATAAATTTTCTAACATCTTTGCAGCAATAGTTTTAATGGGTCCAAACCCACCTTGGGTGTGCATGATTTTCTAATAATTCAATGGCACATCATCAATTTTTCTTTATATAATGTAATTTATTGTAATTAATGTAACTATAAATACATTCAAAAATAAAACAAGTGTGAGTTTGCTGTGACTTATGGAAAGTACATGTAGGGCTGTATACACAGTACCATTGTAAAGACTAGGTTTATCCCTCACAGTCTCATTTTCATCCAAGAAAAAAAGACATATAAAACCCAAAACTCACACAGCCACAATCAGAAATAAAAGAGGTGCATTTTCTGCTCTTAAGGTCCCATTCACCAAGATACTTACCCCACCCTTGAATTTATACATTTACTATATTAATGAATAAAGTCAAGTCCCGCCCTATAATTTATCACATTCTAAAACCTGTGTCACTCTGAAATATGTCACAAGACGCAAGTCAGCCATAACTTCTGTTACATGACTTTAAGTTTGCTAAGCAGACCACGACACTGATTATGAGATGTTGTGAAATCAAAAATCAAAATGTCAAGATCCACTAGAGGTTTGCTTTTCTTTGCTTTTTGCTTTTCAATTGACATTGTATTTTCTTAGTTAAAAACAGGGGTGTGCAAACTCGGTCCTGGTCCTTGGTTTAGCTCCAACTTGCCTCAACACACCTGCCAGGGAGTTTCTAGTATGCCTAGTAAGAGCTTGATTAGCTGGTTCAGGTGTATCTAATTAATGTTAAGATACTGACAAACAGTAGTGTTTACTTAGACTCAGACTCGACTCGGACTGGGCCTTTGGGACTCGGACTTGAGTCCGACTTGGCCCATTTTGGACTTGGACTTGAGTCCGACTTGGCCCATTTTGGACTCGGACTCGTCTCGGACTCGACTTAGGTGGACTCAAACCCAACACTATAGATTAAAATACAAAACTATGGCTACTGACCACAGTTGTGGTGACTGTGCACCAAACAAGGCCCATAGGTTTATGTAAATACTCACGAAAACTGATCTAATATTAAAACTAGTGACACTTGAGTGCTTGAAATCCCATGTCAACTACTCAAATAATGTCTCGGTCGTGTATGTAACCTGTAAGGATTTGAGTAAGGAACAAGATGCTGAATCAGAGGCTGATGCAATAGGAAACTCCTGCACCATCCTTGTTATGACCACCAAGGCACGCAATGTAACTCTCTATAAATGACTTTTGAAATGAGCCTTCCTTCCTTCCTTTCTACCTTCCAGTTTTCCTAAAGAAAAGTTATATATCTTGCGTAGAGTTCAACTATGGTATCAGTAAGATCATAGTAGTCACAGGCCTTCATTGATGTTTATAATTTTAAAGATCACCCTTGACACAGAAGACCATGTAAAGACAGGAAACTTACAGGGATCTCACTGAAATAGTAGTGTATTCATTACTTCTCTGACAGTGTGACAACCTCCCCCTTTATGTCTGTCATAAAGCAGATTTATCATAATTGTGTCAATTTCTCACAGTGTCACAACTGTGACTTGAACTGAATTGAATTAAATCCACTCAGTCTAGCAATGCAGGCAAAGTGTGTGTGTTCGTGTGTGCTAGGGGTGTAACGATACATGTATTCGTACCGAACCGTCACGGTATGGGCATCTCGGTTCGGTGCATGAGGCCTTACAACGAATACATGCAATTCACCCTCAATCCAGAAGGGGGCGTCCGCAGTAATGTAACTCTGTTTGATAACTGCCGGCAGAAGAACAGCGAATGCTAGGAGTTGCGCACTTGAAAACAAAGCCCACTAGACAGTGACCATGAGCTGATTCTGAAGGTGTCTCTCACTGACAAAGGAGTATACTTTAAAGGCTTGCACACTCAGCTGTCTGCGAAATGGAGCTTTGTACTCTTGTATCCTACCTCTCTTTGGCACAAATCCAAATATTCCATGATATTTCCATATTTGTGATGTTGTGTTACTGTGTTTTATTTTGATAAAGTACCAGCTGCGCTGTCAAGTTAGCAATGCTAGAAGCCTGGAACTGATATGTTTTGTGTTTTTGTGTGCCGGCGCAATTACTTCAACTTTCCTTATACCAGCAAAATCAACTTAAACAAAAAACAAATAGAATGTCGCTTTCTTCCATTTGAGTTTCCTTTCTGCAACAAAACTGAACTGAAACTCAGCAAATATAGGTTATGTTACATGTCGCACAATTTTTTTCCCTTATCAGTTAACTAAATTAAATATATTTCAAGTATTTATTCCTTGTATGTATATATGTACTGCAGATTTTAATGAAGTTCCAAACGTAGGTTCGGGAGGAGCCTAATCATTCAGTCCTGTCAATCATCATTACAAGCCTATATAAGCAGCTCTCATTGCACCGTCCCAGCTTCCGTTCTTCCGGCATACGACCCCGCCCTGTCCCGTTAACAGCCTCCCAGCCCGACGAACTCCCGCACTTCTCCAACTAACAATGCTCTGCAAAGTCACGCTTAATCCGGCTCCACTTTTAGCTTTCATAAAGGGAAATAGAGCTCGTCAACGATGTCCGACCTCAGTGACAGAAAACTCGAATTAAACTCTCCGGATGCCTCACACCGGGCTGTTGACGTACGACGGCCGGCGTAACTGTGATTCTGAAGAGAAGAGACGGTGGATTGTAATCAAACTGTATCGTAAGTGTAGCAATGGATTATGATTCCGATGGTGATGATGATGGGTGGCCTTTAGAAATGGAGGTTAACCAAACAAAAAAGGCAAGGAAAAAAGCATGGTCTGAAGCGAGTAGTGGAGGAGAAAGCACCCCAAGACAAACTAACAAAAAAATCAGAGCTAAACACAGTGGAAACAGCAGGATTGATGATGACAAACAGGAGGAGTGGAAAGTCATTGTTACACTTAGTAACGATAAAGGTCATTTTCATCCTGTACAGGTAACTAAAGCAACTGAGAAGGAAATAGGCAAAATTAAGTATGCTAAATTGTTGAATAACAGAAGAATTCTAATTTCAGCAGTAAACAAGAAACAACAGGAGAAGATTCTAAAAATGAGCAGTCTAGGGGGTGGAAAGATTGAAGTGCATGTACCAGGAATGGCAGCAAAGTTAAGAGGAGTGATTTCAAATGTACCTATGGAAATGTCTATGGAAGATGTGAAGAAAGAGATACAAGGTGGGAATATAACAGAAGCCAAAAGACTGCAAATGAATAAAGGTGGTGTTAAATCAGATAGCCTGTCTGTAATGCTTGTTTTTGAAAAGATAATGCCTAATGAAGTTCAAATGGGTTGGATCAAAGACAAAGTGAGGGAATACATTCCACAACCGTTAAGGTGTTTCAAATGTCAGAGAATGGGACATACAGTACAACAGTGCAAATGGAGACAAAGATGTGCGAAATGTGGAGAAGAACATGACTATGGCAAATGTGAAAAGGATGCTAAGCTAAAATGCTGTAACTGTGGAGGTGAGCATAGTGCTGCATATGCTGGATGTGTGGTTCAGAAACAAGCTAAAGAAATACAAAGATACAAGGTTATGAATAAGGTAACATATGCAGAGGCATTAAAGGGTGTCGATAATTATGGAAATAAACAAAATAGACCAATAGAAAATTTGGATGGCAATACAAGATATGCAGTATTTCAGAGTTCAGACAGGAGAAATCAGTCAGGAAGATCAGCACCTCCACAGCAGCCATGCAATCATAAGTGTAAAGTTGAGGAGAGCACCTTGATTGTAGAAAAGAAAAGCTTTATAGCTTTTATATGTAAAGTAATTAATGTTGCAACATGACAAGAAAGAAAAAGCGATAGAATCAAGACAGTGGTGGAAGCTGCAGAAGAGTTTCTAGGCATTAAAGATGTAAAAGCTGAAGATATACATAGCATGTTGAGTACTAATAATGATGGAGGTTCTCAGAATATTACTTAATCTTGTAATGGTATTCCATCTCTTACAATGGAATGCTAGAAGCTTGATTGCAAATGGTCAAGAATTTAAAAAGTTTATAGCAGAATATGAAGTACAACCTGATATTATCTGCATTCAAGAAACTTGGCTTCAACCTCATCTTGATTTTATTATACCTGGATATGAGTCTGTCAGGTTTGATAGAGATGGAAAACAGGGTGGAGGATGTGCAACATTTGTAAGAGATGGGATATCATTTAAAAGAATAGAAACTCCAATAGAAATAGAATGTGTAATGACTGAAGTATATAAATCAGATGGAAACCTTGTAGTAATCAACTTTTATAACCCTTGTAAATATTTAAGCCTTGATGTTTTAGAGAACATAAATAGAACAAAAGGAATTAGGAAAGAAATATGGTGCGGAGACTTTAATGCACACAATAGCCTTTGGGGAAGTAAGCAAACAGATAAGAATGGGGAAGTAGTGGAAGAATTGATGGATGTTAGGCAGTTAGTTTGACTTAATAATGGAAATGGCACAAGAATTGACATACGTTCTAACACAATGTCTTGTATTGATCTTACTTTAGTTTCTAATAATCTGGCAAATTCTTGTGAGTGGAATATTAAAGACAATACAAGTATTGGGAGCGATCACTTTCCAATAATTTGTTCTATAAATGTAGAAATAGATATCCAAGAAAGGCCTAGGCATAAAAAATGGGATTTTACAAAAGCTGATTGGGAAAAATTAAAAAAAATATGTTGTGAATCAGCAGATTTAATTTCAATGGAGGGTGATGTTGAGGAATGTACATCTGAAGTTACACAATTGATTTTAAATGCAGCTTTAAATAGCATACCAATTAAAACAGTCGGAGGAAAAAGGAAATCAGTTCCATGGTGGAATGATAAATGTACAGAATTGATAAAAGAACGAAATAATGCTTTAAGAATATTAAGAAATAATTTGAATCAAGAAAATTTAATTAATTATCAGAGGAAAAAGGCTCAAGCTCGACGAGAAATTAAGAATAGTAAACGGAATGCATGGAGGAATTACTGTTCAACTATTGGTAAAGAAGTTCAAATAGGAGAGATTTGGTCAATGTTGAAGAAAATGAGTGGGGAAAAAATGTATAATAAAATACCAGTATTAGAGGATGCAGGAATAATGGCAATAACAGATAAGGAAAAGGCAAATTTATTAGGAAAGAAGTTTGCTAGTGTGCATAGTAGAGACCACTTAGATGATATTCACAGACAAAATAAAGAAAAGATTTTAAATGAAAATAGGGATGTGCTTTTTAAAAAAATTAATGTGGAGAGTATTATGGATGAAGTAATCAATATGAATGAACTCATGATAGTATTAAATGATGTTAGAAATACTGCTACAGGAGAAGATCAATTAAGTTATGTCATGTTTCAGAAATTACCAGAAAAAAATTTAGAGATAATATTATATTTATTTAATAAGATTTGGGAAGAAGGGAAAATGGCAAAAAGTTGGAAGAGAGCATTAATATTGCCTTTTAAAAAACCTGGAAAGGATTGTAATAATGCTGGCAACTACAGACCCATCGCCCTAACATCACATTTTTACATCACATGCTTTAAATATTTAGGTATGTGGTTAGACCAAAAGGGGACATGGAAAGTACATATGGAAAAGGTGGAATCAAAATGTAGAAAAGTTCTAAACTTAATGAGAGCATTAGCTGGAAAAGATTGGGGAGCAGAAAAAACAGTCATTAATGTACGTCTACAGGGCTCTAATGAGATCAACAATAGACTATAGATGTTTTGTTTATGGAGCGGCAGCTAAAACACACTTAATGAAAATAGACAGAGTTATTAACAAAGCTTTGAGGATTTGTTCTGGTACGATGAGATCAACACCAACTAAGGCAATTCAGGTAGAGTTAGGAGAAGTGCCCTCAGATTTAAGCAGAGATAAACTTATGCTTACATACTGGTGTAGTTAAAGTGGATGTGGTAATAAAAACCCTACCAGTTATTAACACCCTAGTGTTATTAAAGAATGTTGGGAGTATAATTCTTTTCAAAATAATGGCTTTGGATGGGTAATAAAGGCTAAATCAGAGGAATAAAGATTAGACAGTATCTGTTTTAACACTCCTACTCCTATTAGTAATATCCCTATTTGGTTGTTTCCAAAAATTAATGTAGATTTAAATATAATGGAATTAAAGAATAAATGGGTAGAGAGTGAAAAAGGATATATGGCAAGTCAATACATTAAAAATAAATTCTACAGTTATCTAGATATCTATACAGATGGATCTAAAGATGAAGAAAATAGGGTAGGCATAGGAATATATATACCAACACTGAATGTAAGTATTGGGAAAAGAATACCTGATCAGTTGTCAGTTTATATGGCAGAGATGATGGCAATTATTGTAGGGTTACAGTGGGTGGAGGAAGTAAAACCAGATAGAGTGGTATTTTGTGTTGACTCTATAGCAGCTATTTACAGTAATCAAAATATGAAGTCTAGTAGAGAAGATTTTATGCTAGAAATCCATCAAAACCTATTTAGATTGCAGAGGCTACAGATTGATGTGAGATTCTGTTGGGTACCTGCTCACGTAAATGTAAGAGGAAACGACAAAGTAGACAAAATAGCAAAGAAATCAACCAGGATGAGCGATACTATACATATTCCTTTTGGTAAAGGAGAAGCTAAGACAATAATTAAAAAAGTAATGATGAAGAAATGGCAAGAGAGATGGGACACAGATAAGAGTGGGAGGAAATATTATAGTATACAGAAATCTATCAATGCACAGGGTGTGAATGGAAGGAATAGAAGGGAGGAGTCAGTTTCAACCAGGCTAAGATTTGACCACACTGGGTTAAATAAAACATTATTTCTGTTAGGTAAAAGTAAATCAAATGAGTGTATGGAATGTAAAATTACAGAAGATGTAGAACATATACTGCTGCATTGTGGGAAGTATAGAGAAGAGAGGATTAGATTAAAGCAAAAGATTAATCAGACAGGAAGAAAATGGAACCTTGAGGGTATTTTGGGAACAACAGGACAGGGGGTTAAAGATGCACAGGATGCTGTTGTGGAATATCTGAAGGATACAGGGGTATACTATAGGATTTAGGATATTGGAACTTTTTTTATTTATTGGAACTTGTATTTATTTATTATTATTAGTATTACTTTTTGTTTTTTTTTGTTTTTTTCTCTCTATTATATAAAGTGAAATTATAATTCATGCTACATACTCCGATACAGTAGGTGGCGGTATGCACCTGATATGTCATGATTGCAATCCGCCATAAAATTAAAAGAAGAAGAAGAAGAAGTCAACGATGTCCCGTAGATTTGCCCAGCCGCCTCCATCAAACGCGCTTCTCCCGCCTGGGTATCGTAAGTTAGGCATCTGCGCACTACAGCTGCTACAGTTCCTAATGTTATCCAAATTACAGCTAAACCGCCTTCATCCGTAAAATCTACCTCTCTTAAAATAGGAACGCATACAGTTGAATGTTTGATGCACGCTCGCCGCATCAAACATTCATTTCCCACGAAAACAATCAGAAATTGAGCTCGGCTTACCTTATTCGTCGCTCTTTCCGGCCCACTCACTGCTCCAAGCGATTTCACTTTACATCCCAAAAGCGTTTATAATGATCTCCTTCTTAAGGTATTCTCCTTCTTGGGTATTCCCAAACGTATAATCTTATTCATAACTTACAAATCGTGAGCGTGTAATAGCTCAGTGTTGTGCGATCCTATTCTACAGCGTACGGGACTGATAGACACATCAATCTGAACAAACAATCTAATCCAACGTGCTCCAGCTGTTAAATAGCTTCCCATTGGTCTCCACATATAATCCCCACTCACTGCATCATAGATCGAGCTCCCTCTGGTCGGATTACTGTTGCTTTTCAAATTATGTTTTTAATTTAGAGGCTGCATCCGAAAGCTCTAAAATGGCAGGAAGGCAGGAAGGCATCAAGGCATGTCCGAATTCTAATTCTGCTTTATTTCCTGTCTCCGGAGGTACCTTCTTCTGATGGAATTTTGAAGGCAGCATAGATGTATCCTTCGCTGCCTTCGATTTCCCACAATCCTGTGCGTGTGCGTCATATAGGCTATATAAATAAAGATATTCTGGTGAAATTAGACTTGTTACTTTATATAATAGATGAGATCTTGACCATGATATTCTTTATGAATCGTAATAGTGTAAAAAGCATAATAAATAATATTGTTTGTACTAATAGTATTTAATAAAATGTTAAAAGGGTTCAAATGAGTGAATAAGAATAATATTTACAATATACTGCCGATAATAACGAAACAGCCACTAATAACAATGACCTGCAATATTACTTGCATCAGTGCTTTTATTTTTTTAAGCAAAAAGTAGCTGCCATTCTCAGTCGTCTTCTCCGACACACAGACCTTCGGTGGGTAATGACAATGAGGTCTTTATGTATTAATAAAGCATTTATTTATAACTGTATAAGATCGTTTTTCTACAAAATCTATAACTTAACCGTTAGGTAACCTAGCAACAGCGTCACGTTTCCTTCACAGCCTTCGAAGTCACTGCCGAGGCAGCAAGTCAGCTGACTAGGTTTTCGGACGCAGCCAGAATCTTCATCGTGGCCTGACCGGATCCCGGAAGTCTCAGCTTTAGTCAAATAGCACGTCACCCACTCTACAAACATTGCATGTAATTACAAACATGTAATGTTTTGTGAAGTTATAATCTAAAACGTTGCACAAAGAATACTGGGTTTACAGTTTAAATTCAGGTACATGGCGTTTTTTGTAAACTCTTTGATCTCCAACTAAATCAAATTTACTGGGTGCGTTTCACTAATTCATATTTTAATTGTTTATCCTGACTATCCATTATCATGCTTTTTCAGATCCCCATCAACTAAAGTGGCAATTCCCATTTTCATCCCATGAAAATGAAGCCCTTCATTATGTTAGCAATGTTTAAAGCCGTTGCTAAGAATGACCGTTGCACTCCCTGTCCACGACTTTGCCCCGGCTATTTTACCTTGCTTCACCCAAAACACACCCATTTTTGCTCGTCTCCATTTTCTTCCTTCTCAGATGTCTCCGAGGTGGCCCCTAGCGTTAGACTGCCTCCACAACAAGGAATCGCTCTGGCTGCTGCTTGGTATTTCTCTCTCTCTCTTTTCTTCCTAGAACCTTTCTTCCAGAAGTGCCCTAGCACTTAATCCAATTTAGCAGGTCATCAGATGCTTCTGTTTCAACATGAGTATTCCCCATGGCTGCCTTTTCTGGCAGATTTCTTCAAACTAAGCTGAGAACTTACATTTTCATGTCAAGCCCACAGCAAGATATTTAACAATTTTACTAAACCACTGAATGTTTGCATGTGAATGTCTCAATTGCTTTCATCCCTTGGTAAATCAAGTAGAATCAGCGCTACCACAGTTCACCGTCATGTGCGTAAACCATCTTCTTTTGCATGTTTCTGAAGATGGTCCACTCAGTTCAGGCTAACAAAGTCAGCCATGTGCCGTGATGCTACATACTTTGGCTTATGAAGTAGGATACTTTAAATGGCTTGTCTCACCCATTTATATTAGCACATCGCATTTCTTCATTACTCCGTTTTACAGCAGCTTCATGATTACATTTTGTTACTTATCTGTCTCAGCAGAGATTTCTCCCTGGGCTTCTCATGTCCACTACCCTGTGGCCAAAGAATGGCCTCCTAAGCATTTCCTTCCATTGGGACAATTCAATGGAGTTGACCGTAATCTGTTGTCCCAACAAATGCAGATCAAGTTCTGCCGAACTAATACAGTTAAACTAAACTTTGGTCAGCAGTTCCCTGCTATTAATTAATTAATTAATTAATAACCCATACACCTTCCTCCATTAATAAATCCAAAAATTTCTACCCAGTCATCTGGATTCTCATTTGCCAAAAGCAGGATTCCCATTGGGCTGTTGCAGTCATCGCAATACCACGTTATTGATGAACCAACCGTAGAGGATTGCAAAAAACGCAGCAACCGCTATATTCGCATGTTTTTTCCTTTTTCTGTAAGTTCATGCCCTTCTTGTTCTACGCCTATACATAAGTTAATGATAATGTGTACCATGCTGACTTCTGCAGAGGCTGCATAGATTTATTCTTAACAAGCCCAAACAGACAGCGAAGGAAAGAGAAATTGACTGAGCATGGATGATTACCCGCTTCTGACCTTCAGGCTGAGTCATATATTCGTGAAAATAGCTTGTTATGCTCAAAGAAACCCTGTCTTGGCATTGTCGCATTGCTGGCCAGCTGAGCTTTCTAAAGTTATTTACCCTAACAAATTACTTATTACTTCACTGCCACAGCAGTGAATTCCCCCCTACAAAATTTCAAATTTTATTTCCTCATCAGCGATCTCTAACCCATCAACTATGACAGCACTTGCTTTTACTGTCTACAGCAGAGCTGCTCATAGCTAAACTAAACTTGATAAAACTCTGCACAGTCATTACATGCAATTGAGTCATCACTGATGTAGCGTCTGGACCAATCAGACATACATTAATTGTTACATTTAACAAAGAGTCTTTAAACACAACAGGCCAGCTACATGCTGGAGCTCTGGAGACAACCCCCCCACCCCCACCCAAAGCAACTAACACCCCAAAAGGGCTCAGTTGGTAGGACAACGATCTGATATCACAGGTTTTATTGCCTCAAGGAATGCAAACGGAGCACACTACATTTCTCTATAGGAAAGACACAATGCCTATAGAAATGGACTCTTTTCTATTCATTCACAGACAAACCTTTCTTTGACCTCCCTATTACACATAGCCCAGGTCATTGTGTACAGTACTACTGCATTGTATTTTAATTTTGTCTGTTGTATTTGTATTTGTCTTTCTACTGTTTTATGCATGCATTATGATAGATGATTAGTCATACATCCCACCTATGTCATCTTTGGACTCTTTTAATTCGTATTTTGATGATCTAAAAGATGGTGTAAATTAGATGTTGATACCCATGCAACATATTAGTGTTTTAAGAAACCTTAGTAGTTTTGCATCAACACCCAATCGAATTACATATGCAAAATACCATGCTCACAGACAAAGAGTCGTAAACTTTCCCTCCAAAGGTGAAAGTTACCATTGGTTCGCGGACCTCCTGGAGGCGCAGCCTCCAGAGAGCTTAAAGGCAAACGGTTGACCACCTCCCTTGTTCTTCCTTTTTTCCTCTTCTCTGTCTTCTTCGTCTGCAACATCTTCCGATTGCTGCCCGTGTGGAGGAACCCACGGGGAGCCTGAGCCGGCACAGGGCGTGCCCGGCGTGCCCGACAGGCCCAACATACAGAGCTGTGGCTCTCAACTACAAAGAGCCAGACAGTTCCACTCAACCCTGGAATTCATCTTCATGACTCGCCTCAGCCAGTCAGTGGTTCTTGGAGAACCTAAGAAGATGAGCTAGAACTCTTCAGGACTTCCCTAAGCGTGCGCCAGGCCTTGTGGCCTTGTCTTTCCATTCCCCAAAGATCACAGGACTTTAGCTGAGTCCCTCTCAGCTCTTGGTTCTTCTTCACTTTTCACATGGGAAGAAACTCCCAGTCACCATTGAGTCAGAACATCTTTGGAATTCATCACTCTTCAGACCTGGAAGAACGTGATTGCACTTCCAACCCACCACTGTTCCAAACCATCAAATATCATTTCTTAGTGTTGATGATAAACTATGCTGAATGTTCGCTGGGCGAACAGATTAGTTGATGGAAAATTGATTCTGCTACAGTTACTACTGGCAGCTGATATAAATAATTGTAATTAATCATAATTAATTGTAATTATTTATATACATTTCCCTTTGAGCTAAATCGCGACACTGATCAGAATTGAACTGAATAGTCATTATTTTTTGCTTTAGCTGACTTACAGCAGAACTCGAAATCATTTCCTTGACAAATTGGCACCATTAATTTTGTTACTTTACTATCAATCCCGCAAGCCACTTCAAGCAATTTCTATCATTTAAAGCTCTGTTAAAATGTAGGGGGGCACTTGATTTGACCTGAAATCACTGCCGCAGTAGTGATTTCTTTTTACCACTCTCGCAGCAGACAGTCACCATACTAAGCTCTAATTCTTACTGCCGCAGCAGTGATTTCTTCCACCATTCTCAGAGAAGATACAATACCAAACTCTATTACTCCCCTCCTCAGCAATGACGTCTCCTACCTTCTTGCAGCAGACATCATACCAACTCCTATTTCTCACTGCCGCAGCAGTGAATTCTCCCACTGGCCTTAGCAGATGTCATACCAAACTCTTTTGCTCACTGCCGGAGCAGTGAATTCTCCCACTGGCCTCAGCAGACGTCATACCAAACTCTTGCTCACTGCCGCAGCAGTGAATTCTCCCACTGGCCTCAGCAGACGTCATATCAAACTCTTGCTCACTGCCGCAGCAGTGAATTCTCCCACTGGCCTCAGCAGACGTCACACCATTCTAAACACTATTTCTCACCTCCGCAGCAATGACATCCCCACCTCTCTTGCAGCAGACGTCATACTAACCTCCTTTTCTCACTGCCGCAGCAGTGATTTTCTCCACCGGTCTAAGAGCAGGTATACTAAAACTCTTTCTCATGCCCACAGCAATAACCTCTCCCACTTCCCTTGCAGCTGATGTCATGCTAAATTCCATTTCTCACTGCCGCAGCAGTGATTTTGCGCTGCACCCTTGCTGCGCCCTGACTAATGTTCATATATAAGTTTTCTTCCAATTTTGCTAGAGCAGAGATTTCTCCTTCAGTGAAAATGTTACTTTTTCACTGCCGCAGCAGTGCTTTCCCACCCCCCTCCTACAGGAGCAATCTCAGTTGTTAGCCCTTCACCTGCCTTATATTGCCCTAATGCAGCAACAGGGAAATGTATTCTGCACATTCTTGGGGGGGAGAGATAGAATCAATAAAGGTTTCTCTACTCATATCGCAAAACTACTCGCAGTTAGTTAGTCTTGTAAGCATTTTTGGGGGGGTCGAACTCCGCGCTCAAGCCGAGCCTCTTGTTCGAGTTTTCATTAAGGACAGCAAGTTTGTTTACCATTGCCCATCAGGACTGGATGGGCAGGCGAACTTGTGAATAGCCTATATATGGCATTAATTTGATATAATAATTAGTATTTTCACATGTAGGTGGAAAAATTGTAATTTGTACTACTGTCTGTTTAAAATAAATGAAAAGAAACCTAGCATAGTAGATTTGGGTTTTCTTTCTGTTGTACCTGAAATTGTATCGAACCGTGGTACTACCGAACCATGACATCTGTGTACCATTACACCCCTAGTTTGTGTGTGTGGGTATAATCATGATCTTACACAGACTATATTTACTACATGAGACACTCCAAACAACAGAGAAGGGGAGGTTAATGCAGTGTGTCAGCCTCTAATGGACAACTAGGATAGGGATTGTAGTGTCATACATATTCTAACCAACAAGATAAATTGGCAAACAAAAGGACATTTTGTCATCCCCGTCCCCTGTGTGCAAATATGAAGACTTCCTGCTACACTTTATATGCAAAACAAAAAACAACAACAAAAAAAAAGCCATGAGAAGCCATCATATATATATATATATATATATATAAAAGATTCATGTGTGAATATATCAATAAATATATCCCATGAGGCAGTGGTCCATCAGAAGCAACACCGAAAATTGCTTCCGAAATTTCTAGCGGTTTATTAATCAGATGGCAGTGGCAAACGCAGACACAAAAGTACCCACATGCACACAGTCATCCAGTAGTAAAAATAACCTGTCCACAGAAGCACCTGACATGACAACTGTGTCTGAGCTGAACCCTGAGAATGTAGCCTGAGAACTCGGTAAAGCCAATGGCCAGACTCCTATTTCAAAGCATAGTGAACAAGGCTCCAGTGTCCCTAAAGAATTCTGAGACCAATGACCTCTGACCTCTATGACTGCTCTCAGATCATTTCCACCTCCAGAACTTTCATATGCTGTCCTCTCACAACCTTTCACATTTCCTCATCTTTCATGCACCACTCACTCTCTGAGAAGAACTTTTTTGTTTTGTCTGTCATTTTGTATGGAAATATTTACTTAAAATTCTCTGTACTTGCATGCAAATAAATAAATAAATCACCAGAAATGCACAAATGTCATAAATATTTGTGTACTGCATGCCTATAACCTCAAACATGTGTGCATGTTAACCTTTATGGGCCTTTTTATCCCATTGGTATAACTGCCAGCTGTATGATTTGGCTCTCACCACCTGAACATCTGACATTAGTGCCAATTGGGGAAAGAAAATGTGTAGTCCATGCCAGGTCTAGAGGCCAGGGCTTTTCACTTGCAGTGCCAGGCGAACCCACCTCATCCTGTCCCTGCTAGCAGCGTTACAGTGTAATAAGCATTCTAACCCAGCAGGTGACATTCATTATCACTGAGAGCAGTGCTGTGTCTCTGATAGCTGGGCCTGTGCTAATACTACAGTCAGTGATGGAGCTTATTGTGAACACTCATGGCCAGTTAACAGGCTAAAAAGTTTGCTACAGCAGCAGGGGGAATTCAAGTCAAGTTATCTTTATTTCTATAGCACTTTATACAATACAGATTATGTCAAAGCAGCTTCACAGAGACAAACATGTAAAGACAACATCATTGGTCCAAGGAAGGAATCCATTTTCATGGGTGAAGATACACTGCATGTAGGTTTTTTACTTGTACTTCTGTAAAATTCACTTAATTTATTAGAATTTTGTTTCAATTTCATTGTAACTTCTAAAATTTAGACTGAGATATTTATCAGTTTAGTTCTGTTTCTAATTTGTATATCTGATTATTCTGGTTTTCCCTTAATCTTCCATTAATTTGTTAATTAGGAACATAGTCAGGCATACATTACGGGACGGTAATACAGGTGTGGTGACAAAATGCCTCAAATCTGATCAACAGTGTTGGGGAAAGACACTTTTTAAATTTTGACAATATTGAGTTACTCCCTAAAAAAGTAACTAATTACGTTAGTTACTTTTTATGGAAAGTAATGTGTTACTGTACTTTTGTGTTACTTTTTAAATCTGGACAGGGCTTGCTTATTTGTTTTTAATATAAAAAGTTATATTTTTGGCAAATGTAAAAGCCTTTTCACACCAAAAGCCTCAGGGTTTGAGAAAAGTAAATTCATGTCTGTACAGTAGACCGCAGAAGAAAAAAATGTTAACTCTTCAGCAATAATAAAAAAAAGGAAAACAAATGATAGATTATCTTAGGATATTTGTATAAAATATTTAATTATTGCAGGTTTGTGTCATATTCTGAGTTGAATTTCACTGTTTTTATTAATTTTGAGGAATACTGAATCTGTTTTTTTGTGAGTGAGATGAATTAATGCATGTTCAGATTTATTCTAGAACTAACATCTTACTCCTGATTTCTCTCAACATAGGGACAGGAGAGCTTTTTAATCAATAAATGCATAACTGGCATTACGTTTTTGAAAAAAGTAACTGAGATATTTTCTTGTCAATAAAAAAGTAATGAATTACTTTACTAATTACTTGGAAAAAGTAATAATATTATGTAACTCGCGTTACTACTGCTGATCAAGATCCTAAGAAAACTTCGATAAGCAGCAAGCTAGCTAAAATGGTGATGGCTGTTTTAGAGGCTAACGAAGAATTCACTTTGAGTATGCTGACTACACAGCTGAAAATCAACTTCAAGGCTCTAAAGTAGAGGCAGACATTGCTGCATTAAAAGCTACCAATGAAGCACTGTTAGACTGCTTGTTTGGCCTGGAAAAATCATCCACGCAGGGCGAACCTTTGGATAATAAATGTTCCAGAAGATAGTGAAATTGGAACGGACATGGACAAGTTGACTTTGGATCTGCTGAGAAACGTCATGGGGGATCAGGTGTTTGAGAAACCTCCAGAATTGGAAAGAGCACATTGTGAATTGGCGCCTAAACCTAAAGATGGTCAACCTCCAAGGCCCATTATTGCTTGTTTTCATCGATACCAGGAGAAGGAACAAGTTCTACGCTGGGCCAGGCAACACGAACTGCAGTATCGAGGGAAGACCCTCAGATTCTATTCTGAAGCATGGCACTCTCCAAGAAATGTGCTGCCTTTTAAGAATATCAAAATAATGCTCTATCAGAAAGGGATTCGTTTCAGATTTCTTTACCCTGCCCGTTTGCAATTTACACCTGATGAGGAGGCAGCACCCAAAGCTAAAGCTTTTTTTGATCGACGGATCAACGTGGCCGCTGCTGCTGGGGAGTAATTCTCGGTAACCTCAAACTGTTTCTAAATGACTAATGTAAAATTGTATGCACGCCCACTATAGGATTTTTCTTTTTTTTTTTTTTTTACCATGATGGTTTATGTTTTAGTTTGGGAGGGCACTGTTTAAAACACCAGTGGATGGACTTATGATGGCTTATGTGCTTGTTTGGACAGGTACTGTAAATATACACTGGAATATAGACCATAAATGACTCTCCATATTTCATTTTTATTTATTTTTCTATCCTGTTTCTTTTTTCTTTTTCTTTCTTTCTCTGAATACAATATATATTTATATTGTAAATGTATATTTACAAATTGTAGCAATGTATAAGAGATAAGACGTCGGGGGGCTCAACAGTTCATTAGTTAATGAATTAGTTGCTAGGAGTGCAATGGGGTTGGTGGAGTCCTGCAGCTTACCTCAGTTGGGGAGGCAAACATAGGAAAAGTATGGTGGTCGAAAGAGCTCAACGCACTGCAAATGAAAAAACACCTGCAAATGAAGAAAACATCTTCATCAGTTTGACAGCAAGTGTGCTGCAAATACTCACAACACAACCAAATACAGAAACGCGCTGCAAGTACTCACAGCACAGCCAAACACAAAATGCGTTGCAAATACAGAAACACGCTGCAAATACTCACAACACAACCAAACACAAAAATGTGCTGCAAATACAGAAACATGCTGCAAAAACAGAAATGTGCTGCAAATACGCACTGACAACATCTGAAATGTTCAAGGGAACCGCAACAACTTGTTGACAAACCTGGCTGGGACATGCTTATCATCCTCTGAAAGGTGTGATTTCTGTTTTTTTTAACATCCTGATCATATGATTCCTTAGCTTTGCTTTTATATATATATATGTATTTAAAATGGCTACAATAATTATTCCATGGTAAAGTAAATATTTAAAGACTTATTTCAAAATGTATTAAATTCATTATTTTCCTACAAACAATACCCCATAATGACAATGTGAAGGAAGTTGTGCTGCGTCAAACAACGCTTTGGGAACACCTTCAGCATAACCAGGGTCTGAACACGTATGAAATCAGTCTAATAGAGAAGCAAGACGTCACGGGTGGGGTGACGTAGAGAACCAGGAAGCTATAAGCACACATGTGGTGAATGCAGTCGGCAGCTGTTCTGGACCCGCTGCTGCCGAGGCAGAGTGGCGGCTGCGATTGTGGGGATCACAAATGGATCTGGTAGAGGGAATGGAGACAGGCTAGTCCCTTTCTTCTTCTTCACCTACCAGATCCAGCGATCTCTCTGGGTCGGAAACACACTCAGCAGTTTCTTCCTCCTGGGGAGAGGGCTTGACGCTCCGCGTCTCATCCTCTGAGAAGGCGGATGTGGAGAAGATCAAAGAGGCTGGGGACACACGCCCCCAAGTCCATCCAATATGAGCAGCTGTTGGAGGTGGTGACTTGTGCGGTAGCCAAGCTCAAGATCAACTGACCCGCAGAAAAACAATCAGAGCCGCGTGAAAGTAAAAACTAGATGAAAGGTTTTTGCGTTCTAAACCACCACCTCCACACCGGGGCTTGCCGTTTTCCCCCAGTCTGAGGTTGCGAGGTCATGGGGCAAGCCACTTTCGGCCCGTGTTTACTCACCTACCACCCTCCATTACAGCAATGTGGTGGGCACCGGTGAACGTGGTTACAGGGCTATCCTCCGGGTTGAACGGGCGCTTGCGAACTATCTGTCTCCTGATGCAACATCGTCCCTGAAAGCCCTGGCACTACCCAGTAAGCCACTTCGGCATTACTGGGTAAAGGGTACTTCCCAGCGAGTCAGGCTGGTGCTTGCCTACACACTATGGCAGTGTTGCAGGCATATCAAGATGGCCTGCTGAAGGAGTTAGACGAGGGTGAGGAAGTGAAGGCAGACAAAGTTTCTGAGCTTCGCCATGCTGCTGATCTCTCCCTCCGCGCCACCAAGGAGACTGCCATGGTAGCCGTGGAGACACACCTCTTCCTCCTTGATGTCCCGCTTCTGCCTTCGGGCCTGTTCGGCGACTCCATCGCTTCAGACGTTGACAGGTACCAACAGGCACGGCAGTTCGAGAGATTATGGTTGAGTATGGTTTTTAATCGAGAAAAAGAAAGCTTTCTTAATCGAGAGATTAAGCTGAGTATGGTTCTCAAACCTGATTTCTCTCCTCGACAGCTCTCCATGGGAGATTCCAGTCAGGAGGGATCTCAACTTGCAGGCAGGGGGCGCCTTCTGTCACCCCCATCCGGAGTTGTGGAAGCTGTGGGTGTGGCCCCTGAGGAGGCTGGAGTTCCTGCAGGCCCGATTCGTCACAGGGTTAACCCACTCTATCTTGAAGGTATAAGTGGTGGCCTTAGCTGCCTTTCACGCTCCTCTCGGTGGCACCTAGTTGGGTAGACACCCCTTATCTCCTCCCTTCAGAGAACTAGAACAGCAGAAGCTTAATTGTATGTGTCCAGTGTGAGCACTGGATGCGTACGTCCACAGAGCTGCCCTGTGGAGAAAGTCGAACCAATTGTTTGTGTTTTGGTCCATTCAAGAAGGTCGCCCTACCTCTAAGCAGGCCCTAAGTCGGTGGATCACGGATGCCATCTGTCTCGCCTATGAGTCCTCTGGTCTCCCCTCGCCATTGGGAGTCAAGGCTCACTCAACTCGCAGTATGGCAGCCTCCAAGACCTTTCTGTCAGGTGTGCCTTTGCAGGACATCTACAACGCAGGCTGGTCCACACCACTCACCTTTGTGAGGTTCTATGGGTTAGACCTCCAAGCCACTCAGGGCTCCTCTGTCCTCTCTTCCTAACCTGCGTACACACAGCAGGAATTTGCAAGTCTAGCGACGTGGGCATATCATTCCCAAAGCATTGTTCGAAGCAACTCGAGTTCCCGAAGGGGAACGCCTCGGGTTATGTATGTAACCCTTGTTCCTCAAGGGAACGAGACACTGCGTCTCTTAGCCATACATTCCTGCAGCGCTATTAGGGGCAGAAGCTGCCAGCCACGTTTAACGCATGTTTATAGCTTCCTGGTTCTCTATGTCACCCCGCCCATGACGTCTCGCTTCTCTATTGGACTGATTTCACACATGTTCAGTGCGTGGTTACGCTAAAGGCATTCCCAAAGTATTGTTCGACACAGTGTCTCGTTCCCTTGAGGAACAAGGGTTACATTCGTAACCCGGGGCATTTGTTTAAAAACTTTGCAAATTTATTAAAAATAAAAACCAAAAAAAAAATTAAATGTATGTAAGTATTCATAGCTTTTGCCATGACACTCAAAATTGAGCTCAGGTGTATCCTGTTTCCACTGATTATCCCTGAGATGTTTTTACAACTTGATTGGAGTCTTGTGGTACATTCACTTGATTGGACATGATTTGAAAAGGCACACACCTGTCTATATAAGGTCCCACAGTTAACAGTGCATGTCAGAGCACAAACCAAGCCATGAAGTCCAAGGAATTGTCTGTAGACCTCAGAGACAGGATTATATTGGGGCACAGATCTGGGGAAGGGTACAGAAACATTTCTGCAGCATTGAAGGTCCCAATGAGCACAGCGGCTTCCATCATCTGTAAATGGAAGTAGTTTGGAACCACCAGGAGTGGGCCTAACTCTGTCTTTGAGTGGCTCAGTGTCTTTGTTTTTTTTTTTTGTTTTTTGGCTTTTTTTTTTTTTTTTTTTGTTTGTTTGTTTAAATGAATTTGCAAAGATTTCAAACAAACTTTTTCATGTTGTCATTATGGGGTATTGTTTGTAGAATTTTGAGGAAAATAATGAATTTGAATCCATTTTGGAATAGAGTGAAGCGCTGTGAATACTTTACGGATGCACTGTATGTACTCAAATGGTAATCAATACGTGAAAAAAAACAGCAACATGGTTACTACACTTTTATTATAATAAAACCATATTTAAATATCGTAAGCATTGTTGGGTTTCCCACCATTGTAGTCTGTGCTTGCAGCGCGTTTTTGTGTATGTTGTGAGTATTTGCAGCGTTTTTCTGTATTTGGTTGTGTTGTGGGTATTTGCAGCACATGTGCTGCCAAGCTGATAAGGAATTTTTCTTAATTTGCTGGTGCTTTTTCTATTTGCATGTATTTTCTTACATTGCAGCATGTTGAGCTCTCTCGGTCACCGTAGAAACGGGTGTTCTAATGTTCAGGGTTTTGTTTACTGCCTCACTGACTCACTGTGTTTTTCTTTTTCTTAATTCTGTACCAGCTTTATCTATGCCACAAGTGCAGTATTAATCATTTTATACTGTATAATGTCTGATGTGTTAAGCAGAGGAATGACAGGGAACATAATTCATTAGGTTTACATCATGGAATGTTAAAGGTCTTAATGGTCCTATAATAAGGTCCAAAATCTTTTCTCATCTTAAATGTCTTAAATCCAATATAATCTTCCATTAAAAGAGGCACATTTACTCAGTTCAGATCACCTTAGTTTGCAGAAACCATGGGTTGGACATATTTATCACTTTTTAAATTTAATGCTAAGGCAAGAGGAGAATCTGTTTGCACATCCTCAGGGTCATTATACTGTGGTGTCAGGGAGACTGTTTCAAACCAGGTCTTGCTGGTTAACATTTATGGGCCCAATTAGGATAATAAAAAAATCATAAATAAACTGATTGCAGCTTTACCTAGCTTTAATTCATATTATTTTATTTTAGGCAGTGACCATAACCCAAAATTAGATCAAATCCAAAACCACAGTATAATTTAATTTCATCAGATCAAATCACAGAGAACAGCTTAATCTTCACAAGGTTTTTGTATGAACAAGGGGATAAAGCTAGCTGATTCCTAGCCCATCAACTTCAATCCAGGTCATCAGCACAACGTATTTCTGAAATTGCAAACAATGCTGGCGAATTAACAATCGATCCCCTTACAAATCCAAATTGGAAGTTCTTTGATAAAATAAATGTCCCTATTATTTCTTTGGAACATAAAAAAGACTTACATCATCCCTTTCAGTTGCAAGAAATATCTGAGGCCATATCAGTGCTGCAGAGTGGCAAGGCCCCAAGGCCTGATGGCAAATTTTATTTTTAAGAAGTTTTCAGCTAAATTATTCCCACTCTTTCTTAGTATGTTTGAACATTCTTCATCTCAAGAAACTCTGCCAAAGTCCCTTACTGAAGCTCTGATGACACTTTTATTAAAGCCTCAAAGATCCAACAAAAATGTAGCTCATATCGACCAATTTCTTTGTTAAACACAAATATCAAAATTTTAGCAAAAGGTCAGCACATATTTTCCAAAGTCCGTTTCCTCTTAAATGTTCTTCACACTCCCTCATCTCAAGACACCCCTGAAATTGTAGCGATAAGGTGAAATGGGACTTTTTTTCACTATGGATAAGTTCAGATTCAGCCCTAAATTTATAGTGTGGATTTGTCTGCTGTATACTTCTCCAATTGCTTCTGTGTTTACTTTTTTTTACTAATCAAAAAATTTTCCTTTGCCAAGGGGCACTCAGCAAGGATGCCCATTAAATCCCCTTTTTGCATTTGAGCCATTGTCTTCAGCATTAAAAATCTATATCCTATTTTCATAGTATAGTTAGGCGGGGTGTCAAACATAAGCTCTCATTATATGCTGATGACCTGCTTCTTTATTTCAGATCCATCAATGATATTAGCAAAGTCCTGCAGAATTTTGGGACCTTCTCTGGCTATAAGCTGAACATCTCTAAAAGTGAACGCATGCCTGTTAAAACACTCCATGCTTCCTGTTTGCATGGCAAGTTTAAATATCTGGGTATCAATATCACTCAAAAATACAAAGGACTATATGAAAACAATTTCATTCCTCTAATGACTAAACTGAAATCTGATTTTTCTCTCCATCTGTCTCTAGTTGGCAGAGTGAACTGCCAACCAGACTTATCTCCAGTTTTATCTGGGATGGGAAAATCCCAAGATTAGTAAAGAGTTTCTCCAGAAAAATAGAAGTGACGAAGGTTTAGCTTTCCCTAACTTTTTATACTATTATTGGGTGGCTAATGTACAAAAGATAATTTGCTGGATGTACCCATCAGAAGGTACTGATTGGTATGAAACAGAAACAGAAACTCTGCACAGCAATCTCTTTACATGCCCTAGTAACATCTAGCTTACCTATTAAAAGCACAACATATTTCAAATCCATTTGTTCATTTCACTCTTAAAATATGGACTCAACTACATCAGCATTTGAAGTTATGCACTCTTGTTTCAGAGTCAAATATGCAATAATCATGCAATCCTCCCGGCGAAACTACTCTCTGCATTTAAACAGTGGCAAGATAATGGCATTGCTCAGTTTGGCGATCTTCATATTGATGGTCTTTTTGCAAGTTTTAATGATCTTTATTCCAAATTCACTCTTAATTCAGCTGACCATGTCCGTTATTTTCAGATACGTCATTTTGTGAATGCCCAAAGCTAATAATTTCCAATTATTTCCGATATGTGTCTCAGCAATACATAGCAAGTATCTCTCTACTTAGAGTCTCATATACTATGTCTCCCAACTTAAAGTTGTGTTCTTTGGCTTGACTTGTCATGTCTGCATACTGTTTAATTTTGTCTTTGTAGCTTTCAATATGTGACTTTCAGTGTCTTTTGTTTCTCTTTTCTCTGTGACAGTGCTAGGTAACTTTGCGCGTACATCTTGTCCAAATCTCTGTGTGGTGTAGATCGATAGGCAAGAAGAATCATATCAGTCACTACCTCCAAGGGATACCCAAATCAGGCAAAGATTTTCCTTGTTTCCTTGGTAATAGTCTCAGAAGTTATGTCACCTATAAATACTGCTTCAGGGTTTGATGTGTAGTAATCTATAACAATAAGTATACAGACATTCTAAATAGGACCCACCAAATCAACACCTAGCTTGGTACAAGCCTAGGTGGCCTAGATGGAAGCTCTAACTGATGCAGCGGTTGATCTTCATGCAAGGGTTGATTCTGAACACACGCAATACAGTTTTTGATCCATGTCCATATTAGGTCAATAGAATTTGCTTCTCAAAAGTTGCTTTGTGCAAATTACACCTTGATGTGTCTCATGTGCTATTTTCAAAGCTTGTTGAATCTGTGCAAAAGGCAGAATCTGTGCAGAAGGCAGATCTGTCCCCACAGCAAAAGACCATCATGGGTTGACAACTCATCTGAGCATCGATTGTATGGCTGTGAGCTTTCAGGTAGTATAGCAGTCCACAGTTCTGTCTCCACTATGGAAATCAGTTGTGTCAAGGTAGTATCTGCCATTGTAGCATTTATATCCAAAAAGTTATATCTAAAAGACTGTAATTACAGCAAAAGGTGGCTCTACGAAGTATTAAATCAAGGGACTGGCGACTTTTCCAACCCTTGTTATTTTAGTATTTTTTGTTTTTTATTAATTGCCAGAACTGTTGTGTTTTTTCATTGGTCTTTCATTGGTTTGATGTTGTAAGACCAAAATTGTAAATAAAGCTGGAAAAGTTATTTGGAATGGGGTTTGATTTCAAGCTTTATGACAAAAAAACTACTTCAAAGAGGTATGATAATTTTCTATAGGCACTGTATAACCGCTTTGTTCACTTCTCTCAGATCTACACAAAGTCTCACTTCTTTAGTGTCCTTTTTTGAAATTAGAAGAATGTTGCACACCCACTCAGATTGTGCACTTCCTGTCTATTATTCCATCTTCCATTTTATCCAGCTCCTGATTTACAGCCTCTACCATTAAGTAAGGTGTTCTCCTCAAAGCTTGAGCTACAGATGTAACCTTTTCATTCACAGATATTTTATGGCTGTAACCTGTGATTTGACCCAGTCCTTTAACCCTTAAATGCACGACTAGTTTGCCAATCACTATTACAGCAACCCAGACCTATATATCCAGCACAGATTAATCTCTAACTGCTACAATAGCAAAAAACTCTCTTGATAATTTAAAAACAATTACAGAAGAATAAAACAATGCAAATTTCGTTAACTTTTAAAAATGAGAAGTGTTTAATTTGAGCAGATGATTTTACCATCGCCGTTATCATCAGAGCGCACTTCCACAGTACATTCAGCAGCTGGCCCATATTTGCAATCTCAACCATATTCGCAATACTATAGTTTTCAATGACTTCAAAGTCATTATTTTGATTGCTGGCAGCTTATTCACCACATCTACCATCAAATGACAGTGACATTTATATTTTATTGCATACAGTACATAAATGCTCTGCAGTAAAGCCATTCAAACCAATTCAAATTTTGCTGATGATATTCTTTTGTTTTATGCCTGCCATAATTTGAGTGAAACATCAGGTCATTATTGTCTATCAAACAGTGCCACCACGAGGAATACAGGTGAATTGCATGTATTTAGTCATCAGATATTTACATATTTTTGTACACGAAAAATATACTTACACTATTACACACTTATATTTTTCTTTGACATTGTTTTCTGAAAGCATTTTAGACTCTGCGTGGGCTGATTCAAGAATTCTGGCAACAGTTAATGCTATTTCTAATTTAAATCCTTTTTCTTGCAGCAGTTTATCTCTTAATCGTCTATGTGCACATTTCTCTATGAGTTGATCTTGTATCATATCACGTTCTAAAGCGCCAAACTCGCAAGATTTGGCCAGGTCCCTTAACAAATTCACAAATGCGTCAATCTTTTCATCTTGAACTTGATATCTTAGTCTGAATTTATGTCTTACGAGCACAACGTTTTTCAAGGAGTAAAGTAAGCATCCAGGGTAGCTACAGTCTCCAAATATGACTCTTTAGGGCCCGGAAGGTTCACAAAAATCCTCTGCACCGGGTGCGGTCTTTCCGCATTGGCAACGTTGGTAGTTCCTCTAGCCAACTCAAAGAAACTGTAAGAGTCTTTCCATGTTTTGCATTCTGCATACAAGTCCAAAGCTCCGAGGTTCAGTGAAATAGGTGTCGATAGCTGTGTGCCTGTGCAACATATCTCGGTGGTGTTCGTGGTGCGGCAGCTTGGTCTTCCATGTCAGATCTGTCGGTCTATCAGATCCAAGTGTTGCTTCCAACAACAGTTGAACGGTAATCCTGATCGTTCTCTGAAGTGTTCATGCTCATCACCATTTATGTTTTGTTATTTATGTTTTGTTAATGTACAACTCTCAACTACATGCTCACTCACGTCTCAGCCGATCTCATTCTTGTTCTGTTCTTGCGATAATCACTACACTACACCCACACCTACTGCTGGTCAACCATATTTGATACACTTTCTAAAGTGTTCACAGCTGAAGGCATGTGCTGAATTTGCAATATTTGGTGTTCCAGGTGATGAATCAAATTTGACTCAAAGACAACTAAACATTATTGCCTTTGCATCCTTACTGGCTCGGAGACAAGTTTTATTACATTGTAAATCTAAAAATCCGCCTACAGCATTACACTGGCTTCGGGATCTGATGTTATACCTACACTTAGAAAAGAATAAATAATCAATTAGAGGTTCCCATAAATTCTTGTATGTCTGGCAACCCTTATTATCATATTTCTAGAAATGTACCTCCTGGGAAGTAATGTGATTAACACTGATATCATCATTTTTTCATTCAAAAAAAAAAAAAGTTCTTCTTGACATTCATAACTACTGATTTTATTTAAAGTGATATGTTTAGAGACATTAAACTGACAGTTTACTTTGCTAAGATTGAATCTTTGGAACTTCAGTGTGTGGCTCACACCAGAAATGTCTGTAAGCTACAGGGGTGTAAAATGTGAATGTGTTGCCAGGGCAGATCATGTTTATTATTTATTTGAGGGATGTGAGGCAAATTGCACATTGTACAATAACCCAAATGCAAAAGACTCAGAAATTTTCATAAATGCACCAGCTGCATTTCTGTGGTAAGCAAAGTTCCTTCTTCCTCTTCTTCTTTTGTGTGTGTTTAGATAAAACATAGCACTCTCTGTAACATTACATGGATAATTATACTGGCAAAACTTCTGATGTACTAAAGCTGTCAATTCTTGACCACCATGAATTTACTGGCTTTGACAGGGTTTACTTTATTTTCATTTTCATAGTCTTCTTGGACCTTTTGAACTTTGAACTAAGGAATGTGTGTTTTGGCTTATATACTACTGCACATGTGTATATATATATATATATATATATATATATGAAGAGTTCAGATGCAAAAGCCTCTAAATCCATCTGACGTATTTCTTTAAAATGAGCTAAAATTAGGTTTCTACGTAAGTACTGGTACTTCTGATTGGGGTGAGACTGGAATTTAGTGAGTTTGAAGTAAAAGTATTTGATGGACGTATACTATGCGTCAGGAGCATTCACTCAGTATCATTATTTTTGATCATACAATAATACCCTGCATGGTCTTAATTTGATCTCAGAAAGTGTTTAAAAAATACAACGCATTGCACTGCACATGCTGGTAACAACTGAATGATATTTAACTCCAGATGTGATGTGTGTGGTCAAAGCTTTAATACACAAATATAGCTGCAAGCAGCAATTTAAGAGGTGCGGTGGCACCTATTGTATCCGTTGGCGTTATTATTATTCCGCTTCTTCTTCTTCTTCTTCTTCCTCTTCCGCCGCAAGTCTATGGCAGCCCATAGAACCGCTTGCGGGAAAGTTGTATAATTTTGCACACTGATAGAGGACAGTCCCAACATTAACCATAGCAAGTTTGGAGTCTCTAACTCAAACTCTCTAGCGCCACCACTTGTCCAAACTTTCAAAAGATTTATGCTAATAACGTTTGAACTGTAAGCCACACAACAAAAATTCTTTTTTCCTCTGATTCCTTGGCTTATGCCGAGTTGAATGGACACCAAAATTCAAAAATCGTAAGGTTTAGTTTTTTCGCTATTCTCAATTGTTTGTAAAACCTACTTTTTCGAACTCGTCCTAGGCCGTTGCACCGATTGTCACAAAAATTGATCCAGATCATCTTCAGACCACGCTGGCAAAAAGTTATGGAATTCAAGTCGATTCGTCCAGCCGTTCACGAATAACACGCGAAAGAATTCTACGAAAAGCTAGCAAAAATCAATGTGAGGCTATATCTCCGTAATAGTTTGTCATATTGACACCAAACTTGGTGTGTGTTATAACAAGCATGACCTGAGCCTACCTGCAGTGTTTCGGTGCAGTGCCCCCTAGTGGTCAGGAGATACGAAAAATGGCTATTTTTCTTTATAACGTCTGAATGATTTGTCCAAAAATCACAAAACTGGTCTCTTTAGATTCGGTGTGTCATACCGAGTCGAACCATATCCAATTTTCCCATGTCAGCCATTTTGGGTGTCGGCCATTTTGAATTTAGCTTTAAAATGCTGTATCTTGAGAACGGATTAGCGTATCGTTTCGACATTAATTACAAAAATGTTCGGCACCATGCCCTGAATGTGCATAAAAATTTTGGGGCCAGCGCCACCTTGTGGTCAAAAGTTATAACGAAATTTCAAAAAATGCTAATAACTTTTGCGTACATTAGCCTATTGAAATGAAACTGATTTTGATAGATTCCTTCGGTCATGCTGAGAACACCGATACCAATTTTGCCAATTTTGGCTGAACTTCCTGTCCGCCATTTTGATTCATGTTGAAAACCTACTTTTTCGAACTCCTCCTAGACCGTTAGTCCAATTTTCACCAAATTTGACTCCGATCATCTTCAGACCATGCTGACAAAAAGTTATGGATTTTGTGTCGATACACGAAACCGTTTTCGTTTAGCGCATCAACGAATTTACTGGAAAGATGCCAAATTGCATCCGAGTCTGTATCTCTGCAAAGCTTTGACATATTGACACCAAATTTTATATGTGCTATTGTCACCACACTCTGACCAAGCCACATCAATTTGGTAACAGTGCCACCTATGGGTCAGAAGTAATACGCCATTCACTAAACATTAATAATGAAATTTACAAAAATGCTAATAACTTCTGTTTACATTAGCCTATTGGAATGAAACTGATGCCAATAGATTCCTTGGGTCAAGTCGAGAACATTGATACCCATTATGCCGAAATTGGCCAAACTTCCTGTCCGCCATTTTGATTAATGTACAAAACCTACTTTTTCGAACTCCTCCCAGACTGTTAGTCCAATCTTCACCAAATTTGACTCAGATTATCTTCAGACTATGCTGGCAAAAAGTTATGAATTTCGTGTCGATATACGAAACCGTTTTCGTTTAGCGCATCAACAAATTTGCTGGAAAGATGCCAAACTACATCTGAGGCTGTATCTCTGCAAAGCTTTGACATAATGACGGCAAACTTTGTGTGTGTCATTGTCATTTCACACAGAACACGTCACATCAATTTGAAAACAGCACCACCTGTTGGTCAAAAGTGATAAGCCATTAAATTTTATTACGATTGGTTGCATTTATGATTTTTCAGCCATTTCAACTGATATTATCCTAAAATGGCTTAAGTTACTCACTGTTGTAGTCGGTCTGCTGCTCCTTGCCGTGCTTAACTCCTCATTCTGCCTCTTTTGTGCTTGGCCCCGCAATTGCTGCTTGCAGCTATATTTATTACTGTTGTTCTGGCTCGCAGTTTGTGGCAGCCCTATTAATCTCACACAGGAAAATGACTGATGAACATGAATAGACGCCTGACCAAGCAGCATTAGTTGACTCTATCATATTATAATACCAAATGTCTTATATCATTTACATAGCTTTAGTGTATCATATCAGATATACGCTGCCTTGAATTACAGGGTGTCTCTTATGACTATACAAGTATATATCTAAAGAGGACAGCCAGAAACACTCTACACGAATGAGAAGGAATCTAAAACATATAGTGTGGGTGACAGCCTGGAACAGCTGAACATTATGCACTTATTCTGTTTCCTACAGAATTCTGTTTTTGCAGTGTCCACAATTTTAAATTTTCAAAAAATAAAAATAAATAAATAAATAAATACACATTGTAAAATGAACATTAAGTTTAGCTCAGCTTTGACACAGAAAACACTGCATCAAACATCATGAGTTTAATGAAGACGTCCTTTTATAAAAATCAAGGAATGTTTAAACCTAATTTTAACTTACTACAGTATATAATTCGAGAATGATCAGAGGGGAGGATCTCCTAATAAATGAATGCCAGAAAAAGAATCCTTTTGTTTCTTGTTGTTAGCCTTTTGTCCATGTTCCTTTCATGTGTGTGCCTCAGACCAAGAGCCCATTCACAGCAGAGGCTGCCTGAGGAACAACACATGATTGCTAATGAAAGCTGAGGGAGGTATACACATATTCTGTCAATTAAATTGATGAAGGGATGATGAGTGTAAAGTAGATCCTTCAAAAAGGTTTAATGCAAAATGCATGACAGATACTGTACCACATTGCCACACACCTCAGAAAAGATTTTAAACCACTGACAATGCCAGATTTTTCACAGCCAACTATCATGAGCACAAAACCACCCTGTTTGTTTCCTCTAGTATAACTCTGTTCGACAGTACGATCTACATCATTTTACAAGCCAAAGCAGCTGTGCAAGTAAAAACAGATTGCTGTTCAGCATTTCTTCTCTTTGACTATTGCCAAATATACCTGCAAATTTCCATCTACTTGGCACAGTTAAATGGCATTTTGTGTTACTAATGAGTTCACAGCACAAGCAACTGTGGTCTAGTAGTATGTTATTCAAATATAATCAGAATGGTGCATGGGGGTAGTATGTGTGAAGGAACACACATACATGGATTTTTTGTGCTCAGAGAACACCATTATGAAAATCACTTTTAACAAGTTTTGAACATGTTGTAGATGGAATTAACCCTAATTCCACAATGACACAATGACACTTAGAGGAGACTACAATAAACAGATGTTGGATCATGTTAATTGAGGATAAATGACTTTGAGGCATGCTGTTGTCATGTCATTGACCTGAATAGCTTAATGCATGATCCTAAAGGATCAGGAGGAACGTTTTTGCATGAACTCTCCCTGTAACAACATTTTAATTGCAATTAACTTCTATAAGCACAACATTATTTCAAAACCTTATTTTATGTTTTACAGAAACTAAATAATATTTGAACTAATAGTGAGAGCTTGAAATTCCAGGGGATGAGGATGAGATTTGGTTTATTTTTCTCCTTCATACATCTAAAATTATTTGCATGTGTGTTCTTCTCTTCTCAGCTGTTTCAAAACAATAAGCAAAAACAAGGAAGTCAAGCCCTCTGCTTTTGTCCTTTCAAAGGCCCTGTCCCAAACAGCACTTTCAACTCTCATGCTCCTCCTTCGCCTATTGCCTCATGAAATGTTGGGTAATAGTCTGCTTACACTTACATTTTTGTATTTAGCAGATCCAAATCAACATACAAAAGGAGAACAAAATTCATCAACATAACAATAGCTAATCAAAGGTAACAATATTTGTATTACAAAAGCATTCTAGAGAAGAGAGGAGAACAGTGTGTAAGTGCATTGCTTGTGAAATCCAAACCAGTCCAGCTCAGTACATTTTTTCCCAAATTGTTTGTATTCCATTTTTGAATAATTTCTTTTAAAAAAAACATTTTGAATTGAACTGATTGATTAAATTGATTGCCTCCAATTGTGAAATCGTGACAAAAATTGTGACAAAAAGAAAAAAACAAAACAAAACAAAACAAACAAACAAACAAAAAAAAACACTTCTTAAAATTAGAAGGGGGTTAATTTAATAAGTTCTGCCTTTTTTTGTCTTGTGGACTATATGTAAACATCTTTTATGTAAAATTGCTTACACAGGACAGTACTGAAAAAACAAAAAACAAAAAACAAAAAACAAACAAACAAAAAAAACATGCATTTTGTGTGATCTCTCTTATTTTGTAAAAAAAATATTCACATTTTCACAGATTCTGCAAGGGGTTCCCAAACTTTCGCATGTCACTGTATATATTCTCATCATAAACAAATAATAAAGAGCTTACTATACTTATCAGTGGTTATGCTCGGGACAACCCTGCTTTTTCACTCTTTCACAGTTTTTAAGTTTACTCACTCTGAGTGACCCCACATATAGTGCCTATAGAAAATCATCATACCCCTTTGAAATAGTTACTTTATTTGTCATACAGCCTGGAATCAATCCCCATTCCAAATAACCTTGGACTATAATAAATATTTACAATTTTGGTCTTTTGGTCAAATTAATAAACAACAACAACAACAACAACTAGAATATCAGGGTTGGAAAAGTAAACAGTCTTTTTGGATATGTCAGTACTAGCTTTGCACACCTTGATTGAGGAATAGTTGCCCATTCTTCCTTGCAGAATTGCTCAAATTCTGTGGTGAGCAGCAATGGACTGCTCTCTTCAAATCCATCCACACATTTTCGATTGGATTTAAATCAGGGCTCTGACTTGGCAACTTAAGAACATTCACCTTGTTATTCTTAAGCCATTTTGTTGTTGTTTTGGTAGTATGTTTAGGGTCATTGTCATGTTGCAGGGTGAATGACCTGCCCATCTTTAGCTGTCTAGCAGAGGGATGCAGGTTTTCCTCAAGAATTTGGATGTACTTGGCAGCATCCATTTTCCCTTCAAACCTGACCAATCACCCAGTCCCAGCTAAAGAGAAACAACCCACAATGTTTCACATTAGTTATGGTGTTTTGTGTGGTGTGCTGTATTTGCTTTTCAAACATAGCGCTTGCACTGTAAAAAAAAATCCGTAAAAATACAGTACAATATACCCTAATAATTACAGGAAATTTTCCGTTTTTGGTTTTTACAGGTGTTTTTCCGTATTTTTGAATTACGCTTTGCATTGTGGGAACGAGAACGTTGGTGGCTTACATAGGCGCGAAAACAGTGAAGAGAAGACGCGGAGAGTTTCTCGGTCAAAGTTTCATTTTAATGTCGGCTTTTGAATTTGGGAAACATGTTTTTCATTTACTCTTCGTGGTAAACGAGTTAAATGTCACATAAATTGTTTACGTAAGGTTAACTTAGTTGCTGTCTGGCTTGTTTGGCAAATGAACGTCGGAGCCGTTGCACTCAACATTTCTCTGCATATCGTCAGACATCTTCCTCGTAGAGTTTTCTGCCAAATGAGGTAAGTTTTGACCTTTTATTGTCTGTTTTACACACACGGAAGATAAAATGCAAAACACAAACTAATTCGGTAACGTTACTAGCAAGCTGTCTGTGAAGCGACTGTATAAACAGAGGCGTCCGACGCGTGGCAGCCGCGCCAAAAGCCGCTTCAGGTCAGCGGTCCGGTAACGTCAGCTCCTCGAGTTATCTGTCACACTCTAATGGACAAATGCACACGACATTATGTCAAAATGACCGTTGTGTTTCTTTCGTTTTCTTTTCTAATGACAGGACGTGATTGCTGCTGTACTGTGAATCTCAAGCACACCTGCATTCTTATCATGGGTTTGTATTCTGTTTTATTAACAGTTGTATTTAACATTAGTGTTAAGTATCAGAAAGAAAATAGTTATTGAGTCATTTATTCTGTTGACTTTCACAACAATGTGAAGTTGTTTGCTGTCTGATGCGTCGGAAGCCACGTCACAGACAACGTGCTAACGTCACCAAATTGATTGGATTGATTACTTTTGCATGTTATCATCCTTGTGTGTATAAGGTGTGTTCAAACTGCTTGTCAATATGTATATGGTAATTCTGTAATGTCTTTTGTGTTTAAGGCGATGGGCAGTTCAAGATTGATGTCGTTCAAGAAGTTAATGACCACTGTTGAGGTTGTGAGCTACAAATACCCAGAGGAGGCAGCGCTTACATTGGAATTCCTACAGAAGTAAGCAACACGTATGTTATGAAATGTCTATCTGTTTATTTAATTGAAAATAATGAAGTATATTGTAAGACACAGATGATCTGATAAGCTCGTTTGACAGATGTAAATGGAGACCATTGGAAATGTAAGTTAAGCAATTTATAAACAAATATTTTAATTGGCAAGTATTAGGGTTAACAGTTAATTTAATGAACTTAAAATACTGTATGATTGATTTTCCATCTCCAACCTGCATGTTACTCTGTAGTTCAGTTTCATTCATTTCATTTTTATCATTATCCATTTCTTTTAGAATTTTCCTGTGAAGAAATCCTAAATGAGGGTTGAGGTGAAGGCAACCAGGTGGGTTTGTATTCTATTTCATTTAACATTAATGTTCAATATTGAAAAGAAATTGAGTCTTTGAGTCATTTATTCTGTTGACTTTTACAATAATGTTAAGTTGTTTGCTGAACACGCCTTCAAAGGTGTCCAAAGATGCTTGTCGTTATGTATATGGTCATTTTGTAATGTCTTTTTTGTTTAAGGTGATGGGCAGTTCAAGATTGCTGTCGTTTGAGAAGTTAATGAACAAATCTTCTTTCCTGTTGCGGTTGTGAGCTACAAAATACCCAGAGGAGGCGGCACTTACTCTGGAGTTCATACAGAAGTAAGCAACACGTATGTTATAAAAAGTGTATGAAGCATTTGGCCATGTTGCTGTTTATTTAGTTGAAAATAATGAAGTATATTTTAGGACATAGTTGATTTGACAAGCTCATATGACCGATGCAAATGAAGACTATTGGAAATGTAAGTTAAGCAATGTGTAAACAGTTGGAAAGTATTATGGATTGCAGTTGATTTAATGAACTTAAAATACTGTATGACAACTTTTCCACTCCAACCTGCATATTACTCTGTAGTTCAGTTTAATTCATTTCATTTTTTGTCATATCCATTTCTTTTAGAATTTTCCTGTGAAGAAATCCTGAACGTGGTTTGAGATGAAGGCAACCAAGAGGCTATGCAGTCCTCCAAGAGTCTTGCATGAACAATTTCAAAAATCCATGTAATATTTGAGTTTTTAAATTGAAAAAAATGGCACTTGCATTAAACATTCAGTTAAATGGTAAAGAATACATCCCATATAATGAACTGCATCACTTCAATGATATTTCTGTTATAATGAACTTCAAAATTCTGTTGTCAAGCCACTGGAATCACATACTTTATACCTTTCTGGACCTTGAAAATGGTAGTTGCATAGACAATCAATAGAGGGACAGAAAGTACCCAGATACTCTTAATTTGTGTTCTATAAATGAATGAAAGCCTTATGGGTTTGGAATGGTATGAGTAATTAACTGAATTAACATTTTTTGTGTGAACTATCCCTCTAAACAATATTGTTTTCTCTTATAAGAAAAAAAAGTTTTGAGACTTGACTGTTTTACAGTTTGAAGTTTAAATTTTGTGACCACTTTTTAGTACAACACCTGTATTGTACAGATGCTCATGTTTTCTTTTATTTTGTAAATTCTGTCTGTTACTGTTTAAAGCTAAACTGTCTTTTACAATACAGCCATTTTGCCTGAGTTGACACATTGTTAAATGAATTGAGTATTTGATGTTGTTTAGTCCTAACCCACTTAAGTCAAACAAAAGCCATTGAATGCACTTTTAAGAATGTTTACATGAAGTAAAAATAAACCATGTTCAATTTGTATATTGTGCTGGATTTATTTGCTTTATGTATATATAAATATATAAATATACCATTAAAACAGAAAAAGTCCTGTTTTTTTACCGGTGACAGACTGTAAATTAACGGGCTGTAAATTTACGGTACAAAGTCCAGGTAATGAGCTGCCAGTACTTTTTCCGTTTTTTTACGGAATTTTTTTTTTACAGTGTGGAGTTCAGTCTAAAAAGGTTTTATTAGACCATAGCACCTTTTACCAGAAGGTATCAGACTCCTTTACACACTCTCTGAGTGACACTTTGTTAGGAAAGGCTTCTTTTGTGCCACTTCGCTATCATCATTTTGCCCAGGGGTGTGTTTCCCGTACAGCGATGTAACTCGCTGATTAACCTTCACAGTATGATGCATTGTTGTGGAATCAAACTAGCTAGTCACGACTGTTTCCCATTAGTTCAACAATGTAGGGCCGTTAATGACGTCACAGAGTAATAACTTATGTTATTTAACTGATTAGAGATCTCTAAAATGCTGCTATATTGAACATGGCACCTGATGACTAATTTACTATTTTTTGTTCCCTGTCATTTTGCTGTATTTGATGTTTGATTCATCGCAGGTTCTCTCTTACGTCATACTCTGGGGTTCCCTTTTATGCGCATGCGCACTGTTCAAAAACTGTGCGTACAGAGGAAGCTTAAAAATACATAGATTAAAATGCATTCATAATTAGATCGAGTGAAAGATGTGGATTGTACTGCATGTTAGCTTGCCAAAGAGCATAATTTATTGAGTCCATATGTCTTACTAACAAGGAACTATGCTTCTAACCACAGGTCAAAAGCTGTAGTTCAAACCACGTAAGTTTGTGATGCTGTTTGCGGACGTTTGTTTGAATTATGGTTTCGGGAAACACCGTACCGTTGAACTACGGAACTTGCGACTATAGTTGGCTAACGATACTTTTGTGAAACACACTGCAGTTCGTTATTTCTTACAGTGCTGTTCCGAAGTTCACCTGTAGTGCTAACCAAATTGCTGTGAAACCAGTAAATGTGATAACAGAACAACGCAATGGATCGTCGAACAGATGAAATCCATCAACGTGGCCGAAACTAGTACATAAAGACAACAGTAGAAATATGGCATTATTTTGCATACAAAATGGATGATAAAGGTGAACGAACTGACCTTACTGCACCTGCATGCGAGCATTGCTATAAATTATGGCAACACATCAAATCTTGCCAAGCATGTCACTTGCTCATCCTGATCTTTTCCATGAATTTAGAGACTGACAAGTGAGTGCATCATTCATAAGTTCAGTTTTAATAAACTTTTATTCACAACAGATCAGAGGTGGACAGTAGTGAAGTAGGGCTGAGAACCATCACTTCTACCACAAAAGATTGCTTAAATAACCTTCCTGACTTGTCTCAATTCCTCAGCATATCCAATAACTCAGAAAAACATGATGATGTAATAGAAACTATGGACTCTCTCTTTTCACTTTAGATAAGGTTGCTCCTTTACGCTTTAAGAAGATTAAGGAAAACAGTCTGACGTTGTAGTATAACAAGCACACTCTAAAGAGAGAATGCCCTAAAACTCATGCCCTAAAGAGAGAAGCACAGAAAATGGAGCGCAGCTGAAAGAAAACTAAACTAGAGGTATTTTGTATTGCATGGAGGGAAAGCACTTTCTCCTACAGAAAAGCCTGCTAGGTCTGACTACTTTTCGTCTATTTTAGATGAAAACAAACACAACCCAGGTATTTATTCAATAGAGTGTCTAAATTAATGAAAAAATAAAAACTTGCACGCTAGGTGGTGTCGACCAACAATGCATTTTTTCCTCAGATATGTATCTTGTATATGGATTTAACACTGTCCACTACTCAATATACAGAATTAACTTATATTAGATAAATAAAGTTTGGTTCTATGCTGTTTTAAGGAACGTATTAAGGAAAACAGTCCGACACCATAGTATAATGAGCACACTTATGCCTAGAGGTAACTAGAGGTATTTCATACTGCATGGCGGGAAAGTACTCTTTCCTACAGAAAAGCATTAAAAACTGCTAGATCTCATTACTTTTAACTCAAAACCTCAAACTGGCTGCTATTAAGCCTCTCATTAAAAAAAAAAAAAAAAAAAAAAACAGAACTTCACCCCAAAGAACTAGTTAATTACAGAACAATCTCGCTTTTCTGTCAAAGATACTAGAAAGGGTAGTATCCTCACAATTATATTCCTTCTTAGAGAAAAATTGTATCTGTGAGGTTTTCCTTAGGATTTAGACCATATCGTAGTACTGAGACTGCTCTCATTAGAGTTACAAATGACCTGCTCTTATCATCTGATCATGGTTGTATCTCTCTATCAGTGCTACTGGATCTTAGTGCTGCGTTGAACTCTATCAACCACAACATTCTTCTGTATATACTAGAAAACTTTATTGGCATTAGTGGAAGTAAACCATTGGCATGGTTGTACTTATCTGACCGCCATCAATTTGTAGCAGTGAATGAAGAGGTATCATATTGATCACAAGTGCAGTATGGAGTACCAAGACTCAGTACTAGGGCCATTACTTTTAATGCTTTACATGTTACCCTTGGGAGATATCATCAGGAAACATGGTGTTAGCTTTCACTGATATGTAGATGATACTCAGCTCTATATTTTTTCACAGCCCAATGTAACATACCTATTTGAAAAATTTACGGAATGCATAGTCGGTATAAAAAAACTGGATGACGAGCAATTTCTTACTGTTAAATGCTGAAAAAGGTGTTAATTATCTGACCTAAAACCTTCCCATACAATAATTGTCACAAATCCTGTCCATGGTCTTCAGTCTGCCCGCCACCAGAGGTCGCCTTCCTATTACATTGACTCTCACACTACACTGACTGTTACATGTCACCTTGGACTACATTTCCCGTGCTCCACTTTACTGATTACGCACACAGCTGCAGCCAGTCACACGCAGCATAAATACGAGGCCTCAACCATCATTCAGGGCCAAGTATTGTATAACATTTATCACTCCCCTAGTAACAGCTACATTATGGAGCCACTTCACATTTTTCCAGTGTCATGATTCTAGTTTAGTCTTGTTCCTAGTCTGGTTTCCCGTGTCTAGATCCTTGCCTGGTTTATCTCGTCTTGTCTGTCTACAGCCTGATTTATCGCCTGTCTTGGATTAACCCTTTGTCTTACCGTTTCAGACTCTGTTTGCCCCTCGTTTGGTCTATTGTCTGTTTATCCGGAACACCCATTTGTCTCGCCCCATGGATTACGTTCACCACCAATTGACCCTCGCCTGTCCCTGAATTACTCTTGTGTCTTGCCTGTACTGTATCTGGTTGCTGGTGTCGACACTGCCTGTGTATAAACATGTCTTTGTTTAATAAAAGCTTGCATCTGGATCTGCCCGCTTCATGTCTCTGTTGCTCCATAACAATAATCTAGAACACTGCCTAATACTCAATGGCTGCTCTGTCAATTCTTCGACATCAGTCAGGAACCTAGGTGTGCTATTTGATAGCAATCTTTCCTTTAAAAGCCACATTTCTAGCATTTGTAAAATGTCTAGGTTACGTACGTAACCCTCGTTCCCTGAAGGAGGGAACGGAGACGTTACATCCCCTGCCACAACCCTAGACTGCGCTGACGCCGGGCTGCGGCTCGGCTCCTCAGCAAAAACCTGATGAGTGGATGCGCGCCGCCATCTTATATACCCGTATGTACGGGGGAGTGGCGTTGCACGCAAACTCCACTCGCCAATTTCATTGGCCTTTTCTGTAAAGCTCAGAGGTGATTGGTCACTCAAGCGAGTTCCCATATGTAACGTCTCCGTTCCCTCCTTCAGGGAACGAGGGTTACGTACGTAACCTAGACGTTCCCCTTCAGTCGTTTCACTACGACGTTACATATGGGAACAGACCCATGGAAAAGGCCACAACCCTGAGGCTGCGTTACACAAGACACCAAGTGCCGACAGGCGGACGTGTCGGAAAGTGGAGTCAATACGTAACCTTCCCAACGCCCTAGGGACCAGTAGAGGGGCCCCATAGGGGTGCCAGATGTACTGAAGCATGGGTTGGGGGGGGCGGAGCACATGTGGTTTAGGCATGTGGAATAAGAATTGAATGAATCTATTCTGGTATAGATATATGAGGGAAAACACAGCCTTCTGGCTGACTGTGGAAAAATACTGAGACATTTTGCCACAACCTTCTGGGCGAAGGAGACCCAGTCGGAGCACAGTCAACGACTACTCCGCATCTATTCCTGACTGCGGGGCATGGAGGACCCAGGTTCGCCGGAGGGAACAATCTGGGAAATAGCGCACGGATCCCGTGGGAATGGCGCAGCAAGCCGACACCTGCCGGCCTCCCGCAAATTACCTGATGTTACCTTAACACACTTAACACAGCGTCTAAAGCTCCGGGTGCGGTCCACGTAAACCCGTAAGGCACGAACGGGACACAGCAACGCTAAGGCCGGGTCTGCCTCCTCCGGGGGCAGTGCTTGCAGGTTCACCACCTGATCCCGGAAGGGTGTGGTGGGAACCTTGGGCACATAGCCAGGCCGGGGTCTCAGGATAACGTGAGAATCAGCCAGCCCGAACTCCAGGCACGCTTCGTTGACAGAGAAGGCTTGTAGATCCCCGACCCTCTTGATGGAGGCGAGCGCGGTCAGGAGCGCTGTCTTAAGCGACAGGAACTTAAGCTCGACTGAACCCAG